>NC_142068.1:8107500-8175000 GCF_059756535.1 Pantherophis guttatus | reverse complement strand
AGGCAAGACAGGAGTCCGCACAGAGATTTTGGGGAGGGGAAGGGTAGGGAGGGGTACGTGCGACAGTGCCACCGAATGGACTGGTGTTGCACAGACGATGCAGGAGAAGATGGGCTTAGCAAGGGAAGTTCTCGAATGAGACATGTTGTTTTCGTTCCCTCCCCATCTCACCCTACTTCCTAGTGGCCTTCGGGTCTTCCGGTGACCCACTCACCCATGATCACCTGACTAGGTCTTGCTGCACTCCAGATGGATGAGTCAGGATGAGACTCAACTCTCCTACCATCTCTGAGCCAGTCGAAAGATCCCCAGCCGTATCAGATGGTCAGGAAAGAAATCACCGTTCCAAATATCTCCATGACATCTCAAGAGTCCCTGGAATGACTGAGACACTAAGTCCTCCCCACAACTAGTTATTTAACCACTAAGACTAGTTGATTTATCCACGACTTCTCCTCCCCCTCAACATCATCCCTACACTCTGTTCTCTCCTTCCTCTCCAACCTCTCCTTCCTTAGAAGAACGTCAACTGTTGGTGATAGACCAGTCCGTGATGGTCCTCCTGTTAGTCACATTCCTATCAAAAGAACTATTTGAAACCATCTGCTCTGAACCCAATGAGATGGGGCTGCCACAAAGAAAAGGGGTCCCAACCCAGTGGTGGGATTCAAATAATTTAACAACTGGTTCTCTGCCCTAATGACCGGCTGGATAGGTGTGGCCATGGTGGGCTTGGCCAGGGGATGTGACAGGCAGCAGTCAGCCTCCTGCACCCCCTTGGGAGCAAAAATGAGCCACAGGGGGGCCACGCAGCACACACCCCCGTGCCCCATTTTGGGCCTAGTAGGCCTCCCTGCAGCCTCCTGGGAGCGAAAATGAGCCACAGGGGGGCCACGCAGCACACACCCCCGTGCCCCATTTTGGGCCTAGTAGGCCTCCCTGCAGCCTCCTGGGAGCAAAAATGGGCCGCGGAGGGCCCGCGCCACACCCCCCCATGCCCCGTTTTGTGCCTAGTAGGCCTCCCTGCACTTACTTGGGAGCCAAAACAGGATGTGTGGGGACTTCTGGAAGGGGCAGGGAGGGCGGGGCCAGCCAGCAATTTAACGACCGGTTCGGCCAAAGTGGTGCGAACCGGTTGAATCCCACTAGCGGGCCAACCTATTTTTCCAAAGCACCTGAAGACAGAACAAGAAGCAATGGATGGAAACCAGTCGAGGAGGGGACCAACCTAGAACTAAGGAGAAATTTCTTGACAGTGAGAACAGTTAATCCGTGGAACAGCTTGTCTTCAGAAGTTGGGGAGGGGGGTTTCCACCACTGGAAGTTTTTAAGAAGAAATTGGGCAACTCCTTGTCTGAAATGGTATAGGGTCTCCTGTTTGAGTAGATGGGTGGACTAGAAGACCTCCAAGGGTCCTTTTCCAACTCTTCTGTTAGTCAGCTCTGGATTGTACAAACTTCAGTAACCCCATCTTATGGAAACTGCAATTTACAAAGAATTGGGCAATGGCCAGAATAAAATTAGGACTAATCCCCAATGTCTTTCTAAGACAGGCTTCCCAAACATTTTCCGACATTATACAAAACCCCATTTCAGAAAGTTCTTTTTACTGTTGATCAGAGAGTCCTTAGTTCAAGGTCCCTTGTTATGTCTGGGTAAGAGGTTTGTGTGTCATTATTCAAAGAAAAACCATTTCCACCCAAGTTTGAGTAATTTAGCCGAGTTTGGGAAGCGCTGTTGCTAGAAGCCGAGACTGCATCTACGGTCCAGTCAAGGGTGTCTTCAGGATGTGATTGTCAGCACTTCAACCTGCATTTACTCTAGTGCTGACATAAGAAGGAGAAGCGGAGGCATCTGGAAAGGGACATTTGACTTTTCACCTACTTATTTTCCCTGGAGATAATATCCCCTAGGAGATAAGATGGGAGGGGGGAATTCCTTTGAGCTGGAGTAGTTTACGGGTAGAATGACTTGGAAGATGGCCAATGAGTGCAGGGGAGCGGGGAACGGAAAGGGAGGGTTTTGGGGCTGGAAATCAGTGTTGGCTTCATTTGGAGTCAGGTTAGAATGTCGTGCTTAATAAATAGGAGTTTTTTCTTCAAAGACTTTTTTTTGAAATGCAATTTATTTGAGACGACCTCGAAACTTGACAGTGATCTCAAAAGTCAAGAAGGCCGCTGCTTGGGTTTATGTCCATGAGGTCAGAAAAATCAAGATGGCAGCTGCAAGGACATAAACAAATCTGATCTTCAATAACGGCAAGGTTGCCATCTTGAATTTTATGACCATACACTGCCGACAGCACTGTTGTTGAAATCTTTTTATCCAAATCAGATGCATGAATATGGGTGCAGATGGGGCTGGGAAAACATGCCTTGTAAGTCTCAAACTGATTTAATCACCCTTCTGTCTGTCCCCCAAAATAACTTTTGCTAAAGCTGGTGTGTGGACAACCTTAGAACTTTTATCTCTGTGTCCTCAACCCTTTTACCAAACTACAATTTCCAGAAACCTTTGAAAGAAGCTTTGACAATTACATCAGGATAAAAACCAGTGGTGGGATTCAGCCGGTTTGGGCCGGTTTGGGGGAACCGATTGTTAAATTGCTGGCTGGCCCTGCCCCTTCCAGGAGTCCCCACGGGCCCTGTTTTTTGCTCCCAGGAGGCACAGGGAGGCCTACTAGGCCCAAAATGGGACACCGGGGGGGGGGGCAGCATGGCCCCCATGCCCCATTTTTGCTCTGGGGGGGGTGCAGTAGGCCGAGTGCTGCCTGTCACACCGTCTGGCGATGCCCACCATGGCCATGCTCACCATGGCCACACCCATGGTGTGATCTTTCCTTCACCGGATGCTCTTTATAGCAGGGGTCTCCAACCTTGACCATTTTAAAACTTGTGGACTTCAACTCCCAGAATTTTTCAGCCAACATGGCTGGCTGAAGAATTCTGGGAGTTGAAGTTCACAACTCTTAAAAGTTGCCCAGGTTGGAGACCTCTGCTCTATAGAGTTCGGAGTTGAGGAATCTAACTCCCCCAGATTCCCAACCAGCGAGGTCAAAAGTCCTTTGTTATCTCAAGATCCAAAGAAGGCCCGATCCCAGCAAACCATGATGCAGATAAGACCATCGGCACCATCTCTGAGACGATGACTCAACATGTGTGACGTCATTACGGCTTGTGCCACATGGGTCGGTGATGTTGCACCATCCAAACCCGCTTAACCTGGGCCTGGAGAAGAGGTGAGGCCAGAAGAGGCCATATGGAAGAGAGACACTCGTGTTTCTCGACCTCAACCACTTTAAGATGCGTGGACGTCAACGCGACCACTTTAAGATGAGTCCACGCATCTTAAAGTGGCTGAGGTTGAGAAACGCTACCTTAGGGCAAAGGGGTACAGGATAAAGATTATAATATTCCCAACCCAGGTGGGCCACGGTGGGAGAGCAGAGCAGGGGATAGGGCACCCTACGGAAATCCATCCATGTGAGGGGTACCAAATCCCGGAAAGACAGAACACGGAGACACACGTACAAAACGATAGAAAAGATCTGGAAACAAGGTCATTGTGGACTCACTTGTGCTCTCCAATTCCTTTCCGAAGAGATGGGGGAAGGCAGGAATGGAGCATATTAGCACACACCGGGGCACCCCCCCCACCCCGCTTACCCTCCCCACTTTCTTCCGAGGAGTCCACAGTATAAAATCTGAGACAATAAAGCCAAGGATTGCCCCTCGGGCCGGGGTGGATATATTTTTTTTTTCTTGGGTTTTTTTGTTTGTTTGTTTTGTTTTTTTTAAAAAAAGCATAACAAATCGCACATTCTTGTTGCATTTTCACATCCTGTTTCAGCTCTTCGCCACAAAACCACAGGAGCCGGGATGGGAAAGGGGACATACAGGTAATCTCAAAAGTCTGTCGAGTTTCGTAGTCTGAAGAAGAGAAATGATTTTCGTCTTGAAAGAGTGTTAGCCATGCCACCTGGAGAGCGAACGAGGGCACCTTTGGTTCCCGGGGCACCACGATTGGGTTTCGCCCTAGGTCCCCCGTCCCCGAGTTGTGATGACTCCCACCAGCGTCGCCCTTCTTCCGATAGTTTGCTCGGCGTCCTCACCCTGCACCCCAAAGACATTCCCATGCAAAGGAAACAAAACAGGCCACGAGAGAAAGAGAGATAAAATGCAGCAGGCAAAACCCACGAAGCCATTAAGCAGCTCCTGAGGCTTTAATGGTGGCATCGGATGGCACGGTGGAGCTCAGGAAGGCCTGGGAGGGGAGCTTTCGAACCCGCCACTCCTGCCCATGCTGCCTTCCTTCATCCAAAGGGGGAGGAGGAACCATCCCGCTGAGACAACTGATGGGCCGTGGAGCTGGGTAGACGAAAGGTGCCACGGAGCAGGGCAAAATGGCAGGTGAAGCATGCCACGGAACAGGAAGGGGGATTCACGGCTGTTCGGCATCCTCTAACTCCTCCTCCTCCTCCTCCAGCTCTTCTTCGACCTCGTCATCTTCGTTGTCGTCGAGCGACACCACGCCGGAGGAGGCCACATCGGAGACCTTTCTCCGGACCTGGCAACTGTCCCCATGGACTTTGTAGTCCTTGCACGGAAGGCCCTCCTCCTCCGTGGGCGAGAGGCAGGACTCGGTGAAGGACATGGAGTACATAGAGTCCTGGCACTCGAGTTGTGCCAGGCTCCGGAAGGCACATTCTCCGGCAGTTTGTGTGGTGGGCAACTTGGAGATCAGCATGTCCTCCCCGCCGGATACGGAGCCTAGCAGTTTGGCGGCAAGTTCGGAAGGGGAGCTCAACTCCTTGAGAAGGAAGCTGTCGTCAAGGCTGCAGAGACTGGAGCACAAGGTCTCCGGGGAGATGGTGGACTGAGAGGAATCGCTTTCCGGGTCACAGGAACCTTGCCGGGAGCTCAGGTGGCACAGGCGGCTGTGCAGGAAACCTTTCAAGAGGGTGTTACTGGGGAGCTGGCCCACTGCGTCTGCAACACAACAACCAAGAGGGAAGAGGTTAGCAATGCAGCATTTCAGCTCAATGCAAAGAAGGACTTGGGGTGACATGATAGCAGCGCTCCAATATCTAAGGCAGCGGTGGGTTGCCTCCGGTTCGGACCGGTTCTATAGAACCGGTAGTAAAACCGGAGGGAGGCTCTGCCCACCGACCCCGACGTCATCAGAACGCTTCTGCACATGCGCAGAAGAGCACACAAGCACGCTTTGCTCACACGGACACGCGGGCCCGCTGCGAACTGGTAGTAAAGGTAAGTAGCTTCCGTTTATTTGATTTGTTTATTTGATTTGTATACCGCCCTACTCCCGAAGGACTCAAGGCGGTGAACAGCCGCAAGATAAAAACACATAAATACAAAATTTAAAACAGGATAAAACCGAATTAAACAATTTGGCCGAAGACAGATTTAAAACACCCCAGTAAATTAAAAACGAATTAAAATTTGCGTTTTAAAAAGGGAGAAAAGAGAGAAATTAGGCCAGCCCAGCCTGATGGAATAAAAAGGTCTTAAGAGCGCGGCGGAAGGTGCGTCAATCCGGGATCCTCCGTATCTCCAGGGGGAGTTCGTTCCAGATAGTAGGTGCCCCCACAGAGAAGGCTCTCCCCCTGGGGGCTGCCAGTTGACATTGTTTGGCCTACGGCATCCGGAGGAGCCCCTCTCTATGAGAGTGTACCGGCCAGTGGGAGGCTACTGGTGGCAGCAGGTGGTCTCGTAGAACCCACCCCTGATCTAAGGGGTTGTCGCAAAGAAGAAGGGGGTCAATCTATAGCCTGACTAGGTGGCTCAGTGGCTAAGACCCTGAGCTTGTCGATCAGAAAGGTCGGCAGTTCAGCGGTTCGAATCCCTAGTACAGGCCTCAGTGAGTACTAGGGATTCGAACCTAGCTTCCAGGTCCCTTTCAACTCTATAGTTACTGTTTTAAATATTCTCCAAAACACCCGAGGACAAAACAAGAAGTAACGGATGGAAACTCATCATGGAGACAAGCAACCTAGAAATAAGGAGAGTTATGGGAAAGGAACTATAAACTAACAATGTCCACTGCATATAAAGAGAATCAATATCAAATGTTTTATAGATGGCATATGCCTCCGGAAAAATTGGCAAAAATGTTTAAAGGCAAATCAGCTAAATGTTGGAAATGCCATCAAATACCAGGATCTTATTATCATATGTGGTGGATGTGCCCAGAAGCTAGAGAATATTGGAGCAGAATTAAGACATGGTTAGAAGAAATGATCCAACAACACATTGATTAAAAACCTGAACTGAACCCAGAATTCAATGTGACCCGCCCCCCCGTGCATGCGTGCGTGACACCCCCCTGCGCTCCCCCCACTTTTGGCATGCGATGGCACGGTGGGCCCGGTAGGACTGTTTTTCTCCCTTCCCAGGCTTCAGAGGCTTTCTGGGAGTCTGGGGAGGACAAAAACAGCCTTCCCCACGCCCCTGGAGGCCCTCCAGAGGCCGGAAATGGCCCGTTTCCTGACTTCCGGTGGGCCCAGAAGGCTTGAAAATCAGCTGGCCAGTGCGCACATGCGCGCTGGAGCTGAGCTAGGGCAACACTTGCGTGCCCACAGATATGGCTCTGTGTGCCACCTGTGGCACGCGTGCCATAGGTTCGCCATTACAGGTGTAGGGTTTCCTGCTTCAGCAGGGGTTGGACTAGAAGATCTCCAAGGTCCCTTCCAACTCTTTTATTGTGACCACCATCCTAAAAATCTCAAGGTTGGCTGCATTCCATAATATGTTGCCTGATCTTAGCCTCTCTTAAGAATAAATAAGGCCATTCAAAAGTGTAGGATCTAACTTACAAGAGCTCATTCCTGAGCTTGGAATATATCTCGTAAGTATGTTTGGCTGGCAGCTTCACAGAACTTGGACAAAGGGGTACTTAGATTTCCAATCTAATCGGTTGTAGATCCAACGACAGCTCCTTTCTACAGCAGCCTCTTTGCTCTGCTCCCTTTCCAGTCAAACTAGACTAATGGTGAGAGTTGAATTTCAAAATGAGATTCGGGGGAAGCTTTTTAGATTAGCACTGAAGGTGTTAGCTAGATTGAGTAATGAAATGTCTACAACAAAACAACCAAGCTCAGAGAACACCAAGGACTCCTCCCTTCTAGATTATTTCCCCTGGCTAATTTTGATGACATTGTGCTAATATTCTCATTTTTTTCAAAACCCCTTCAAACCATGAGCCAAGCTTACCAACGTCCTTTTTTTCTGATGGGAATTTTGCCAGAGCAAAGACCCACATCCCTATCAGGTACACACCCCACAACTAGAAAAGGGGGTGGGCTGATGGGGGTTCGGGAGAACCTCTAGCTAAGACTCAGTGCAGTTTGGAGAACCCCCAAATCCCATTCTCGGCTGGCCCCTCCCACCCCACCACGCCCCTCCCAGGAGTCTCCATGCGGCCCATTTTGGATGCAGTTAAGTGCAGGGCATGTGCAGAGGTTCAGGGAGGGTGAAATATGGGCCTACCGGAAGTTCGGGAAGGCTGGAAACAGGCCTGTTTTGAGCCTCCAGAGGGCCTCCGGAGCCTGGGGAGGGCATTTTCGCCCTCCCGGAAGCTCGATGAAAACATCCGGAGGGCAAAAACACTCTCCCCGCCATGATGCAGGAGGCTGACTAGGCCACATCCACCATGGCCACACCCACCCGGCAACGAGGCAGAGAACCCCCTTGCTAAAATTTTTGAAGCCCACTCCTGGATTTAGGGGGTCTCATCCAGACACCTCCTCGGTCTCTTGCCTGCATATGATAGAGAGGACTAATTTGAATTCTTCTTCGATGTTACACTGGCAGATTACGGCTCACTTTCTTTGATATGTAAATGGACCCAGATTTGTCAGCAATTCATTGAAAGGAAAAGAAAGCTTTTGTCTGCCCCCAAAGTATGGAGATTACACACTTTGTCAACACACATGTAGCCAACTGGGAGGGCTCTTTGTGGACACAAAAGGTTCTTTTTCTTTGTTTTTTTACAAGATACATATATATTAATACAAATGATATACATAAAAAGAAAAAGTGACTTTGGTCATACAACCATTATCTTATTAACGGTGTATATTTGTTAATTATTATTATACAAAATTTTTCATTTACTCTCATTTCTGCGAGTTATCCAATCATACCACCTATTCCATGCTGTATAACATTTTGAGTCTACCTTGTCCTTCATTTCAAATGTTAGTTTGTCCATTTCTGCGCAATTGTAGATTTTTTGGATTATCAATTGATCTGTTGGCAGTTGGTCAGTTTTCCAATATTGAGCGAGCGCCAATCTGGCTGCAGTGACTATGTGTAATATTAAATACTTTTCAAAAAAAAAATTAGATTTATATGCCGCCCTTCTCTGGAGACTCAGGGCGGTTTACAATGTGTTAAGCAATAGCCTTCATACTTTTGTATATTTTATACAAAGTCAGCTTATTGCCCCCACAAACTGGGTCCTCAATTTACCTACCTTAGAAAGGATGGAAGGCTGAGTCAACCTTGAGCCTTGGTGAGATTCGAACTTGCAATAATTGCAGACAGCTGAATGTTAATAACAGGCTTTTTAGTCTGTTGAGCTATCCAGGCTCCTATTTCTTTATTTCTTTCCTATAGTTTTCTTTAATCATCCCTAGTAGGAAAATCTCTGGTTTAAGTTCTATTTTTTCCGATGTTATTTCTATTAGCCAAATTATTACTTTTTCCCAATTCTTCCTAACTTTGGGGCAAAGCCACCAAAAATTGCCCAAAAATTAGGACACAAAAGGTTCTAAAAGGCCCAGAAGTCCTTCATGTGCAACTTGGCGGGAGCAGCCGAGAGAAGGTGGATTTACACGCTTCTCTGAAAGGGGCAGCTGGAGCGCTAATCAGAGTATCCTAGTGGGTAGATCCATATTTAGAGCTTGTCTCCGCTTGCACCATGCAAGTCCTTGAAATATCTTTATCAGGTTTTTTTTTTTTTTTTGCTTTTTCTTTTGTCCTATCTCCAGCCCATGAGCGAGAGGGGCGACTTAGTCATCGTGGAACTGGAGAGAGGCAGTGTACTGTGATATGACGTGGCCCTCCAAAGGGGACGAGCTGGCATGGTGATGGCACAAAGCTTGGTTTGATCATTTTGCAGGATGGGTCTTCTCCTCTGTCATTTCCTCCTCCACCTCATCTCCTTCTCCTCTTCTTCCTCCCTCTCCCTCCTCCTGTCCTTCTCCTCCTCCCTCCTCATCTCCTCTTCCTCTTCATCCCTCCTCCTCATCTCCTCCTTTCTCCTCTTCTTCTTCCCTCCTCTTTCTCATCTTCTCCTCCTTCTCTTCTTCTTTCTCTCCTCTTCTTCCTCCTCATCTCCTTCTCTTCTTCCTTCCTCCTCCTCCTGTCCTTCTCCTCCTCCCTCATCTTTCTCTTCATCCCTCCTCATCTCCTCCTTTCTCCTCTTCTTCTTCCCTCCTCTTTCTCATCTTCTCCTCCTTCTCTTCTTCTTTCTCTCCTCTTCTTCCTCCTCATCTCCTTCTCTTCTTCCTCCCTCCTCCTTCTGTCCTTCTCCTCCTCCCTCCTCATCTCCTTTTTCTCTTCATCTCTCCTCCTCATCTCCTCCTCTCTTCTTCCTCTCTCCTCCTCCTTCTCATCTTCTTCCTCCCTCTCCCTCCTCCTGTCCTTCTCCTCCTCCCTCCTCATCTCCTTTTTCTCTTCATCTCTCCTCCTCATCTCCTCCTTTCTCCTCTTCTTCTTCCCTCCTCTTTCTCATCTTCTCCTCCTTCTCTTCTTCTTTCTCTCCTCTTCTTCCTCCTCATCTCCTTCTCTTCTTCCTTCCTCCTCCTCCTGTCCTTCTCCTCCTCCCTCATCTTTCTCTTCATCCCTCCTCATCTCCTCCTTTCTCCTCTTCTTCCTCCTCCCTCCTCCTTCTCTTCTTCTTCCTCTCCTCTTCCTCCTCCTCATCTCCTCCTGCTCTTCTTCCTCCTTCCTCCTCCTTCTCATCTCCTTCTCTTCTTCTTCCTCTCCTCTTCTTCCTCATCTCCTTCTCCTCTTCATCCCTCCTCCTCATCTCCTCCTTTCTCCTCTTCTTCCTCCCTCCTCCTCCTCATCTCCTCCTCCTTCTCTTCCTCCCACCTCCTGCCCCCCTCCCCCTTGAGACTGCTTTCTCAGTTAAGAGGAACTCATTGGCAATCTTCCGTCTCAAGAGACTATGGTATCGTGCTCAGGAAAGAGGTCCTAAAACAGCATCTAGTGTGACTAAAAACGCCAATTCGAGAGTGACAATCCCTTCCACACTGAGGGCAGATACATTCGGTCCCCTGCCCAGCCCCCAGATTTCACCGGTTCCGGGACTACCTCTTTGCCTCAGCCTGCCGAACAAGGGTCTCTTCTAATTGGAGAAGGCCATGCACCGCTTAAGAGGAACTACAGGAAGAAAAAATACATTTTCCCTGCAAATGAAAACATCTGGAACTCCGAAGAGGTCCAATTGTGCAGGGGCTTAAAAGAGGTTCCAAAAATGCCAAGATGGCCTCTCTGTGTTGCCTGAAAAGAGACCCTCCCTCTTTCAATCTGAAGATCAGGTTTGCAGTCATAAACTAATTGGGCAATCTCCTGGCCTTGAGGGGCACTCCTGAACTAATAGGATACAAATCGTTGGAAGAAATACCCTTCTGGGTTCAGTTCCAAGTGGGGGAAAAGCCACTGGATTTATGGAAGATGCTCGGAAAGAAGGTTTTTGGATGAACAGGATCACATGCCTTGGAGATCTTGGGTGAAAAAAAGGGTAGAGAAGCTGAGAGTGCCTGGGTTTTATGCCCTCTGTTGGGCTTTGAATTTGAGCTTGTGTTCTGATTGGTTGTCAGACTCCCATGGGGCCATGCAGGGGTAACTTTGTAGGTTGTCTATGTCCCAGGCTTGGTTGACTCTTGCTGGGTGATGATGTAATGAAAGAGCTTTGGGCAATTCGTACTATGGCTCTGCCTGAAGGAGGTAGATCTTTGTTATGTAGAATAGACTGGACAAAAGGCCTTAATGGCCCATTGACAAAGATGGGGGGACTGAGTTTCTGCCTCCCTTTTAGGGGAAATATTCTGCCTTTTTAATATTTCCTAAAATATCTCATTTTCCTAGGAGAGGGGTGGGTGCTAACTTCCTACAATAGTCTTAAACGCAACCGGGCCTTTCAGAGCAACCGTAATGCTGATGCGGCCTTCAGTGAAATTGAGATTGACACCCAGAACCTACAGGGTGCTGGTATTGCACTGAGACCTAGATTTTGGAATAAAGTAAGTGGATTGGTTCAGGGGTGGGTTCTAAATTTGTTTACTACCGGTTCTGTGGGCGTGGCTTATTTTGTGGGTGCGGCTTGGAGGTCATGTGACTAGGTGGGCGTGGCTAGCTGGTCAGAGTCATTTCTGGAAGGTCCTCGCACTTACGACCAGTCCTTGCACTTACGACCTGACTCATTTGTTTGCTTTTAACACTGATCAGCTGTAGGACGGCCCTTTGAAGCCCCGCGGCAAGAGTTTAAACAGTTTTTTTCCCTCTAGTCATCAGCTGGGACTCAGGAGGCAGCAATAGATTGGGGGTGGGACCAAATAAAAGGTAAAAATAACATGGGGGTGGGTGGGGGGGTGGGAGGGCGGGGGGGGAGAACCAGTTCGGTGACGTCATATCGTCACCGCTACCGGCTCGGCCGAACCGGGCCGAACCGGGAGGAACCCATCACTGGATTGGTTCTTTTTCTTTCTTTTCTACCTAGTTCAGCCTCCTGTTGGTTTTCAACCTACCAGAGACGCCGGCCGTTCTCACTTACCAGCTGCCTGGGCAGTTTCACCGGAAGTGGGAAAATCTTCGTCGTAAGACTCATCATTGGAGTCATCCCCTTCCACCGATGACCAAGCTCTGAGTTTGGCCTCAGCGATGGCAAACTGTTCGGCTACACCTGGGGAGAAAGGAGTGTTGTTACACAGAGGCGGTGAAACACAGGGTGGTGGAAATCACTGTGGAAGAGATGCCAACCCTAAGGACCGTCATGGAAGTCAGAAATTCAAGCTTTGTATCAGGGGTGAAATCCAACATTTTTCCCTACCGGTTCTGTGGGCGTGGCTTGGTGGGCGTGGCAGGGGAAGGATATTGCAAAGTCTCCATTCCCTCCCCACTCTGGGGCCAGCCAGAGGTGGTATTTGCCAGTTTTCCGAACTACTCAAAATTTCCGCTACCGGTTCTCCAGAACCTGTTAGAACCTGCTGGATTTCACCCCTGCTTTGTACTTTATCAAACTGGAGTGACAAGCTGGGGAAAGATTAATCTAGTAGATTTCAGCCCTTCAGCTGATTGATAAAGGTTGGGAAGTCACCTGGGGAAAAAATGTTCCATAATATAAGTGTCAGGATTTGGTGTTGTCTCAAATAAACTGCATTTCAAACAAATAGTCCTTGATCAAAATCTTTCATTTATTAGGCACAACAATCGAAACTCCGACTCAGTTGCAGCCAACACTGACTTCCTGGTCCAAACCCTCCCTTTCCTTTCCCCACTGCTCTGCTTCTCATTGGCCATCTTCCAAGTCACTCTGCTGTTATCTACTACTTCAGCTCAAAGGAATTTCCCCCCTCCCAACTCATCTCCTAGGGGATAGTATCTCCAGGGAAAATAAGTAGGTGAAAAGTCAAGCGTCCTCTTGCCAGATGCCCCCACCTTCTCCTTCTTATGTCAGCACTGGAGTGAATGCAGCTTGGAGTGCTGACAATAAGTCTATAGAACATAAAACAATAGAGTTAGGAGGGACCTTGGAAATCTTTTAGCCCAACTCCTTGCTTAAGTAGTACACCCTATACCAGTGATGGCGAACTTATGGCATGGGTGCTAGAAGTGGCACACAGAGCCATCTCTCCGGGCATGCCACACCGGCCAGCCAATCGCACACGCATGCACACCAGAAACTGAAAGATTAGGTGACCAGCACGCATGCACAGGCCAGAAACCGGAAGCTCAGCTTCCCCATGCACACATGCGCACCAGGGAGTTGCTCTTCCTGTTTCTGGTGCTCCCTTGCGCACACGCGCATGCTCCCATTTCGGCACCCGGTGCCGAAAAGGTTCGCCAACACTGCCCTATACCCAGGGGTGAAATCCAGCAGGTTCTAACAGGTTCTGGAGAACCGATAGCGGAAATTTTGAGTAGTTCGGAGAACCGGCAAATACCACCTCTGGCTGGCCCCAGAATGGGGAGGGAATGGAGATTTTGCAGTATCCGTCCCCTGGAGTGGGGTGGGAATGGAGATTTTGTAATATCCTTCTCCTGCTATGCCCACCAAGTCACGCCCACAGAACCAGTAGGGGAAAAATTTTGGATTTCACCCCTGCCTATACCATTTCAGACAAATGGTTGTCCAGTCTCTTTTTGAAAACTTCTATTGATGGAGCACGCAGAACTTCTGAAGGCCGGCCATTCCATTTTGTTGACTGTTCTCACTGTTAGGAAATGCCTAGGTTGCTTCTCTCGTTGGCTAGTTTCCATCCATTGTTTCTTGTCTTGCCTTCTGGTGCTTTGGAAAAGAAGTTGACCCCCTCGTCTTTGTAGGAGACCCTCAAATATTGGACCACTGCTATCATGTCACCCCTAGACTAGTCCTTCTTTTCATTACTCCAGACATACCCAATTCCTGCAACCTTTCTTCATGTGTTTTAGCCTCCAGCCCCCTAATCATCTTTGTTGCTCTTCTCTGCACTCTTTCCAGAGTCTCAACAACTTTTTTACATCATGGCGACCAAAAACTGGATGCAGCATTCCAAGTGTGACCGTATTAAGGCTTTGTAAAGCGGTACTAATACTTCATGTGAAGTTATCCTTTGCTTATGTAAGAAAAAAAAAACCAAGCTGATCTGGAAGTTGAAGTTAAACATGTCATCAGCATGAAATCATTGCATTGCCCCGAGAGACCTAAGTCCAACCCTACCCCCATGAATACCGTTGACCATTATCTAGCGCCCATTTAGATTTGACCAGTGGTGGGATTGAAATAATTTAACAACCGGTTCTCTGTCCTAATGATTTCTTCCAACAACCAGTTCGCCAAACTGCTCAGAAAGTTAACAACCAGTTCTCCCGAAGTGGTGCGAACCGGCTGAATCCCATCACTGGATTTGACCATTAGTTCTTGGATTAGAGGTAGCAACAGTAAACTCTTCTGTACCTTGAACTTAACAAATGTTCTTGGTTATTTGCACCTGGCATTAATCTAGAAGAGAAGAGTTTAGAATAGAATAGAATAGAATAGAATAGAATAGAATAGAATAGAATAGAATAGAATAGAATAGAATAGAATAGAATAGAATAACAGAGTTGGAAGGGACCTTGGAGGTCTTCTAGTCCAACCCCCTGCTTAGGCAGGAAACCCTACACCACTTCAGACAACATCTGTTATCCAACATCTTTTTTTTTTTTTTTTAATTTGATTTATATGCCGTCCTTCTCCGGAGACTCAGGGCGGCTTACAATGCGTTAAGCAATAGCCTTCATACTTTTGTATGTTTTATACAATGTCAGCTTATTGCCCCCAGAAACTGGGTCCTCATTTCACCTACCTTAGAAAGGATGGAAGGCTGAGTCAACCTTGAGCCTTGGAGAGATTCGAACCAGCAGAAATTGCAGGCAGCTGTGTTAATAACAGGGTGCACTAAACCACTGTACTATCAAGGCTCTTCTTGATCTTCTTAAAAACTTCCAGTGTTGGGGCATTCACAACTTCTGGAGGCAAGTTGTACCACTGATTAATTGTTCTTACTGTCAGGAAATTTCTCCTTAGTTCTAGGTTGCTTCTCTCCTTGATTAGTTTTCACCCATTGCTTCTTGTTCTACCCTCAGGTGCTTTGGAGAATAGTTCGACTCCTTCTTCTTTGTGGCAGCCCCTGAGATATTGGAAGACAGCTATCAAGTCTCCCCTAGTCCTTCTTTTCATTAAACGAGACATACCCAGTTCCTGCAACCGTTCTTCAGGAACAGTTTATTGTTGCTATCTCTAATACAAGGGTTTAGTCAACTATCGGTCACAGAGGGCTGGACTTCAATCTCCCGGGGCAACGCAATGACCCCAAACTGATGACATGTTTAACCCCATCTTCCAGCTCAGCTTGCTTTTCTCCTACACTTCTTTTTTGCTTTGACAGTTTTATCAGCTTATAATATAAAATACAAAAATACAAAAGCAAATAGAAAAGAAGGGGGGGAAAGGCGCAGACTTCCAATTCCCTCTGGTGCAATAGAATAAGGAATATATATATTTGCAGTCATTTAGTTAGAAATGCAGGGACATATTGGCTCAGTGGCTAAGACGCTGAGCTTGTCGATTGAAAGGTCGGCAGTTCAGCGGTTCGAATCCCTAGTGCCGCATAACGGAGTGAGCTCCTGTTACTTGTCCCAGCTTCTGCCAACCTAGCAGTTCGAAAACAGGTAAAAAATGCAAGTAGGAAAATAGGGACCACCTTTGGTGGGAAGGGAACAGCGTTCCGTGCGCCTTTTTTTTTTTTCTTTAGATTTATATGCCGCCCTTCTCCGGAGACTCAGGGCGGCTTACAAGGCGTTAAGCAATAGCCTTCATTCTTTTGTATGTTTTATAAAAGTCAGCTTATTGCCCCCACAAACCGGGTCCTCATTTTACCTACCTTAGAAAGGATGGAAGGCTGAGTCAACCTTGAGCCTGGTGAGATTTGAACTTGCAGTAATTGCAGGCAGCTGGAAGCTAAATACTATCTTTAACAGTAGCAATAGTTTGCTGCACCACTCAGGCTCCTCAATGCCTTTGGCATTGAGTCATGCCAGCCACATGACCACGGAGACGTCTTCGGACAGCGCTGGCTCTTCGGCTTTGAAACGGAGATGAGCACCGCCCCCCAGAGTCGGGAATGTGCGATGGGAACCTTTACCTTTACCTTTTATTTAGAAATGCAAAGTACAAGATGATCAGAAGGACATGCTTGTTCCAGTGTTTAGGGAAATTGGGCTGCAGAAAAAGGCCAATTTATCTGGGAAAGCTCTCCTAAGGAATAGGAATACTGGAGGAAACAATGATAATAATTACGGTTTAATTATTATATAATTATAATTTTATCATTATAATAATAAAGGCCAATAAAGTAGCTTTTTTTTTTCCTTAGCAGGGCTTATGTGCCTTTAACTGAAAGCTTCCTGCTTGGTGCCTTTCAATTGCATTGGTAACATAATTTGAATTCCTGCCAATGGCCCAATTGTCTGTGAACTCGGATTGTAAATATGTATTATCTTTTATTACATTAAAAAAAAAATCTTTCTTAATTTCATTATCTACTTTTTGAGTGCTTCTTAGGACATACATTTAATCGCCGTAGATCAACTGCGGCGACATACAAGAATGACTAAATAAATTGAACTTCAATTGTTTTTGAGACGGTGGTCGAAGCTGCCGTCTCCGAAACAGACGGCAATGCTGCTAGGAGTGCGTGTTTTTTTGTTGTTTTTGTTTTTTAAATTTGATTTATATGCCGCCCTTCTCCGGAGACTCAGGGCGGCTTACAAGGCGTTAAGCAATAGCCTTCATGCTTTTGTATATTTATACAAAGTCAGCTTATTGCCCCCACAACTGGGTCCTCAATTTACCTACCTTAGAAAGGATGGAAGGCTGAGTCAACCTTGAGCCTGGGGAGATTCGAACTTACAGTAATTGCAGGCAGCTGGTGTTAATCACAATGCTATCAGTCTGCTGAGCTACCAGGCCCTTTTGTTCGGGACGCACTAATTAAAAAAATAGATTCCTCTTAATTTTTTTTCCCCTCAAGCTCTTTTTCTGAGTATCCTCATTTCCCTTCTGCGCATAAGATTTCCCTCACGCCTGAATTAAATCTTCACATCTCAACATCGCTTAGCTCGGGGGTGTCAAACTCGATTTCATTGAGGGCCGCATCACGGTTCTGATTGACCTCGGGGGGGGCGTGCCAGAGTGGGCGTGACCAGCTCAACGTCACTCCTGTTGGGGGCGCCTGTGGCGGCCCGAGCGCTGTGCCAGCGGAAACAGGCTCCCGAGCTCTGTTTTCACTGCAGAGGGTTGCAGGAGGCCGTGGTAGCCGAAAACGGAGCTTGGCAGCTTGTTTTCTCTAGCTGGACCTTTGCTGTTTCCAGGGTGACCCTGCGGGCCGGATCTAAGTACCCCATGGGACAGATCCTGCCCCTGGGCTTTGAGTTTGACACCCCTGGCTTAGATTATTTCTCCTTCTGAATAATATTGTGGGCCATTTGAAAGCCCTTCTTTTCAAACAAACAAACAAACAAAAACCAACCCCCAGCCCAAACCACTGGTGGAATTCAAATTTTTTTACTTCCAGTTCTGTGGGCGTGGCTTGGTGGGCGTGGCAGGGGAAGGAAACTGCAAAATCCCCATTCCCTCCCCACTTCAGGGGAAGGATACTGCAAAATCTCCATTCCCACCCCACTGCAGGGGAAGGAGACTGCAAAATCTCCATTCCTACCCCACTACAGGGGAAGGATACTGCAAAATCCCCATTCCTACCCCACTCCAGGGGAAGAATACTGCAAAATCTCCATTCCCACCCCACTCCAGGGGAAGGATACTGCAAAATCTCCATTCCTACCCCACTCCAGGCGAAGGATATTGCAAAATCTCCATTCCCTCCCCACTCCAGGGGAAGGACACTACAAATTCCCCATTCCCTCCCTACTCTGGGGCCAGCCAGAGGTGGTTTTTGCCAGTTCTCCGAACTACTCATAATTTCCACCCGGTTCTCCAGAACCTGTCAGAACCTGCTGAATAGCACCCCTGCCCCAAACCTTTCCTTGTAAGGCAATTTTCTTTTATGGCTTATTTTTATCTTTATTTTTATTTTTTTTTCAATGGTGGGATAAAGACCAAGAATGAATGGCAGGATCCAATCTGGACCAGTTACCAGGGCCAGAGGTTAGTCTTCCGAGCTTTCAGACTTGCCTCAGGGAACTTCTTTCTCGCCAGAATATGTGCTGTGTGCTTATCGCCAGATTTCAAGAACGCAAGTGAGCGGTTAGACGAGGAGACCCAAATTCATTGGTAGCCTCATATTGCAGTGAACAAGGACATACATTCAATTTCACCCCTACTAAGATTGTTGGACGAGCAGGCACAAAATCAGCCAGGGAAATGTTTGGAGAACGAAGTGCCTGAGCCCACTGTAACAGTATTGCCAAAAAGGCATTAAGAGTTGTTAACCTAATCTTGCGTAGCTTCTTTTCTGGTAATATTGTACTGCTAACTAGAGCATACAAAACATTTGCTAGACCAATTCTCGAATACAGTTCTCGAATCTGTCTGGAACCCGCACTGCATATTGGACATTAATACAATTGAGAGAGTCCAGAGGTATTTCATGAGAAGAATCCTCCATTCCTCTACCCGCAATAAAATACCTTATGCCACCAGACTTCAAATTTTGGGCTGAGACAACTTAGAACTACGCCGACTTCAGTCTGACCTAAGCGTAGTACATAAAATTATCTGCCACAATGTCCTACCTGTCAATGACTACTTCAGCTTCAACCACAACAATACACGAGCACATAATAGATACAAACTCAAGGTAAACCGTTCCAAACTCGATTGCAGAAAATAGGACTTCAGTAACAGAGTGGTCAATGCCTGGAATGCACTACCTGACTCTGTGGTTTCTTCCCCAAACCCCCAAAACTTTAACCTAAGACTGTCTACTGTTGACCTCACCCCATTCCTAAGAGGTCTGTAAGGGGCGTGCATAAGTGCACCAGCATGCCTACCATCCCTGTCCTAATATTTCTTTTTATTTTTACTCTTTTCATGTATTCAAATAATGTTTATACTGTTATCATATATATGCTTGACAAATAAATAAAATAAATTAAATAAATAAATAAATAAATAAGTCTGGGAAAGGAGCCACTTATCAGTCAACAGGAGTGATGATTTACCATCAGATTGTCTGGTACTCAGGAACGGAGGATTTGGCAGCACAAGGAAACAACAGGCAATAACCAGCCATCAACACCCCAATCAACAACTAAAAAGCTACACACAACCAGGCACCACATAAATACTATGCATAGAATAGCCCGAAGCACACATTCTGGTAGAGAGAAATTCCCTGAAGATGGGCTTCAGCCTGAGTCCGAAAGCTCGGAAGATTTTTTTTTTAATTTGATTTATATGCCGCCCTTCTCCGGAGACTCAGGGCGACTTACAATGTGTTAAGCAATAGCCTTCATCCTTTTGTATATTTATACAAAGTCAGCTTATTGCCCCCACAAACCGGGTCCTCATTTTACCTACCTTAGAAAGGATGGAAGGCTGAGTCAACCTTGAGCCTGGCGAGATTCGAACTTACAGTAATTGCAGACAGCTGGTGTTAATCACAATGCTTTTAGTCTTTTACTCCACCAGGCCCTTTAAACTTCTGGTCTTAGTGACTGACCCAGGTTGGATCCTGCAATGTGGGACATGTATATTTGCTTTCAGTTGCGAATGAATTGTTTAAACCAGGGGTCTCCAACCTTGGCAACTTTAAGCCTGGTGGACTTCAACTCCCAGAATTCCCCAGCCAGCTTTAAGTATGTGTGTATAGATGTTGGAGCCACTATCTCGATTCCCCAAAGTATTTGTTACATGGTACAGAATAGAGATGGGATCACCTGGTGTCCTCTTTTCCATTTACACCTGCTATGAACACAAAAGAGTTAAACCTAGAATAAGTCAAGATCAGTCCCTTTGGAAATAGCCATGCTAATCAGCTGCAGTATTGCTTCTGTAGAGGTTTACGGTTTTTTGACATATATAAATATATAGAAAACTAGCAGGACGTCCGTGCTTCGCTACGAAACTATGTGCTCGGGCTTGATAAATTGACACTTGCAGCCTGAAACTTAATGTAGAATGTGTAACTCCGTAGCATCAGAGTGTGTTTGTGTTAATATAATGCAACTGGCAGTTGGAACAGACCGGGAGGGGGAGTAGAATGTCCCAGCCTGCAGCATCCATCGGTATTCATCTGGCTAGCATCCTGTCAGTGTGTGAGAGAGTTGAGGAGTGTTTGGAAACTAAAAAAGTATTTGCTGTGTGACCAAGAAGGAGACAGGAAGGAGGCTGGGCATGTCTTAGCTCAACTGTTCTGTAGTAAAGCTGCTTCCTGCTGTGAAAGTAAAACTGAAAGTGAAACTCCTCTCCTCTGCTTGTGTTTTGCATTTGGAACAGATTTCTTTTGAAGTGGGGAGGGGGAGTAAAACTCCTTTGCATCAGAGCGTGTTAATAATAATATAGGAAATACTACCAAGAGCCTTGGTAGTACAGTGGTCTAAGGCACCCTGTTATTAAGCTGGTTATTAAAACCAGCAGCCTGCAATTACTGCAGGTTCGAATCTCGCCAGGCTCAAGGTTGACTCAGCCTTCCATCCTTTCTAAGGTAGGTAAATTGAGGACCCAGTTGTGGGGGCAATAAGCTGTCTTTGTATAAATATACAAAAGGATGAAGGCTATTGCTGAGCACATTGTAAGCTGCCCTGAGTCTCCGGAGAAGGGCGGCATATAAATCAAATTAAAAAAAAAATACTAATGCTCTGATGGTCATTTTGAAAAATCCTTTCTTAGTGAGCACCTAGAAGCCAAGAGGAACATACATGGCAAATTTCAAGTTTGTAGGCGTTACGGTTCTGGAGATTTCGTGATTAATGCGTGAGTGGTTTTCACTTTTATATATATAGATATAAATTGTTGCCTGTTCCACTAGAAACCACTAAGTGGTGTTTTTTGACACGACTGTTACTATCTACTGTAGTGGTAGACCAGATCTGGAGTTCCTTGGGGGCTTCTCCTCCATCTCATCCTGTGCAGAAGCTCAGGGTCTGAGGCAGGGGTCCCCAAACTTGGCAGCTTTAAGACTTGTGGACTTCAACTCCCAGAATTCTCCAGCCAGCTGGCTGGAGAATTCTGGGAGATGAAGTCCACAAGTCTTAAAGCTGCCAAGTTTGAAGACCTCTGGTCTGAGGCTTTCAACTGAACCACATTAACGTGTCTGCTGATCTGACCTGCCATTAGGCAGCTGAGCCCGACCTTAACTAGGGGTGCACCACAGGCAACTAATTTGGAGCTCACAGCTGCCTGTGGGTGTCACTTCCGAAAGAGAGAGAAAGAGAGGCGGTCAATGGCAGCTTTCAGCACCAGCCTTTATCATTGGCTCCGAACTGCCTGGCAACCTCAGGATGAATCATACAACATGCCGAGCTGTGGAGGGGCCCAGCTGGAAGATCCAGCGTGATTTATTTGGAGATTTTTTTCCCTGCTGCAATTCTAAATTTTAGAGTCCCTCAAAAGGAAGATGACCCTGCACTTAAGCCTAACTGCTTCTCAAGGAAGGAAGGAAAGTGAAAGTAGGGAGGGAGGAAGCAAGCAAGGAAGGAAGATGGAAGGAAGTAAGGGAGGGAGGAAGGAAGGAAGGAAGATGAAAGCAGGGAGGGAGGAAGATGGAAAGGTGGAAGGAGGGAAAGAGGAAGGAAGGAAAATGAAAGCAAGGGGGAGGAAGATGGAAAGGAGAAAGGTAGAGAGGAAGGAAGGAAGGAAGATGAAAGCGGGGAGAGAGGAAGCAAGCAAGGGAGGAAGATGGAAAGGAGGAAGGAAGGAAGATGAAAGCAGGGAGGGAGGGAGGGAAGAAGATGGAAAGGTGGAAGGGAGGGAAGGAGGAAGGAGAAAGCAGGGGGGGAGGAAGATGGAAAGGAGGAAGGGAGGGAGGGAGGAAGGAAGGAAGATGAAAGCAGGGAGGGAGGAAGCAAGCAAGGGAGGAAGATAGAAAGAAGGAAGGAAGGGAAGGAAGGAAGGAAGTTGAAAGCAAGGAGGGAGGGAGGAAGATGGAAAGGTGGAAGGGAGGGAGGGTGGGAGGGAAGGAAGGAAGGAAGGTGAAAGCGGGGAGGGAGGAAGCAAGCAAGGGAGGAAGATGGAAAGGAGGAAGGAAGGGAAGGAAGGAAAGAAGATGAAAGCAGGGAGGGAGGGAGGAAGATGGAAAGATGGGAGGGAGGGAGGGAGGGAAGGAAGGAAGGAAGGAAAGAAGGAAGGAAGATGAAAGCGGGGAGGGAGGAAGCAAGCAAAGGAGGAAGATGGAAAGGAGGAAGGAAGGGAAGGAAGGAAGGAAGATGAAAGCAGGGAGGGAGGAAGATGGAAAGGTAGAAGGGAGGGAGGGAAGGAAGGAAGGAAGGAAGGAAAAGGTTCATCCTTCTCTCTCAACCCAACTCACCTCATGGGATTGTTATTATGAGGAAAGTATAAGGTGTGTTGGATATGTTCAAAAACAATAAAAACACGGGCGAAATAAACTAAACCAACCAACCCACCAGGCAAAGGCTCAGGGCCTGAGAAAATACCTTTCGTTCTCCCACAATGTCTCCCAGAAAGAGAAATTTTATCTCCTCCAAGCAAGAGGCCTCTGGGCCAGCCGGTGTGATAGAGCTGGAATTTGAGGAATGTTAAGCATTGTTTTCTGGGCAAGCGATGGAGCAATGGAGAACTGAGGAGCATCTCCCCCACTTCCTTTGTGGCCTCCAGAGTAGGGGTCTCTAACCTTGGCAACTTGAAGCCTGGCGGACTTCAACTCCCAGAATTCCCCAGCCAGCTGGCTGGGGAATTCTGGGAGTTGAAGTCCGCCAGGCTTCAAGTTGCCAAGGTTGGAGACCCCTGTGTTCAGAGCATCTTTGGAGTGAGTCAAGTCAAACATTGGAGTGTGTATCTGTGTGTGCTTGTGTGTTGAAAAGTTAAAACAGGGGCCTTCAATCTTGCAGAGGCTCAAAGCACCCTAGAGGGAGTCCTCCACTTATAACCGGAAGGGAGTCTGCTCATCCGGTTTGTCATTTGTGACAGTTGTAAAGAGGGTCGCCCACACCATGGGCCTGATTTTTCACAACATGCTTTGTTGTGAAATCATCACAGTTCTTAAAGCGACCGTGGCAGTGGTTAAGCGAACGCCGCGGTCGTTAAACGAACCCACTGTTTGCGACGGGTCGGTTTTGTTGCAAACCGGAAGCAAATGCCGGTTTTCAAGGAAAGGACATCTTAAAATGAGGTCATGGGACCATAGAGTGCTACACTCCTGCATGAGCAGGGGGTTGGACTAGATGACCTCCAAGGTCCCTTCCAACTCTGTTACTGTTGTTATTGTTATTATTATTAAACAGGCATAAGCTGGTTCCCAATTGCCCAAAATGTGATCATGTGACCATGGTGTGGGAGGAGGGGAGTTGTTAGAACCCTGTTGGCGAACTTATGGCATGCGTGCCACAAGTGGCACACGGAGCCATATCTGTGGGCATGCAAGCGTTGCCCTAGCTCAGCTCCAGCACGCATGTGCATGCCAGCCATCTGATTTTCAGGCCTTCCGGGCCCACCAGAAGTCAGTAAATGGGCCCTTTCCGGCCTCCAGAGGGCCTCCGGAGTGGTGGGGAAGGCTGTTTTTGCCCTCCCCAGGCTCCAAGAAAGCCTCTGGAACCTGGAGAGGGCAAAAAACGGGCCTACTGAGCCCTCCGTGCCATCGCGTGTCAAAAGCAGGGGGAGTGCAGGAGGGTCACGCATGTATGCACAGGGGGGAGCGGGGCGCATTGAATTATGCGTGTGGACATGTGCGCACGTGACCCCCCCGCTCCTCCCGCTTTTGGCACGCGATGATGAAAAGGTTAGCCATCACTCTGTTTGTTGTGACAGACTCCCGAGCCTGTCCTAACAGAGGAAAAGGACTCAGAAGGTGATGGGGAGGAACTGACAAGGCCTCCCTCTCCAGAACCCTCCTTTCTGGCAATGCCTCAGGTTCCATCCGAAGGCCAGAAGGAACAGCCTGGGATGTGCCAGGAGGAAGGCATATCGGAGCACCAATTGATAGGGAGCGAGGATGATGAATCCTGGCTTGATCCCAGGCAGCGTCGGAGGGAGAAGCGTGCGCAGCAACGGAAGAGGCGTGGGAGGGCCAGAGATTGAGCTGAGTCATGGAGCCACACCCCACAAGGAATAAAAGTGGGTGGGATTGCTCTTCAGGCTTTGTGACGGACAAAGTTAAACCCTGAAAGTCACATCGTGATCTCTGAAATTCGGCTTGGATATATTTTGGACTGAACATTGACTAAACTCTTGTCTCGTGGATAATTTGTTGCTCCTGGAACAGACTGAAGATAAGTCCTCTTCTGCTTTATGGGAGGGAAAACGGTCTTGGCAGGCATTCGGCAGTTTGCTGCCAAAACCTTGGTCTGCCAAGAATTCTAATCTGTTTACCTAATAAAATATTGGCAGGCGTGCTTGGTATTACGCTTGCCTGTGTGAGGAAGGGGGACAGAACAGTGTTAGAACTTCTGCACTGACTAATGAATACCCCTTTGGAGGTCCACAGTAAATTTGACCGGTTACTAAGCAACTGTCGTAAATCGAGGATTACCCATATTGCACCATTTAATTCCAAACACAGATAGTAACAGAATAACAGAGTTGGAAGGGACCTCGGAGGTCTTCTAGTCCAACCCCCTGCTCAAGCAGGAGAGACTCTGCACCACTTCAGGAAATGGCTCTCCAATCTCTTCTTAAAAACCTCCAGTGTAAGTCCTTGATTTATGACCGCAACTGAGCCCAAAATTTCCATTGCTAAGTAAAACAGTTGTTAAATGACTTTTGCTCCGTTTTACGACTCCTCTTGCCACTGTTGTTAAGGGAATCACTGCAGTTATGAACCTAGCTTCCCCAGACTGACTTTGCATGCCAAGTAGGTTGCAGAAGGGGATCATGTGACCCCGGGACACTGCGACCGTCATAAATAGGAGCCAGTCGTCAACTGTCCGAATTTTGATCGGGTGACTGTGGGGAGGCTGCAATGGTCATAAGGGCGAAAAGCAGTCAGAAGTCACATTTTCAGTATCGTTGTAACTTTGAATGGTCCATAAACAAAAGGTTGTAAGCCGAGGACTACCTCTAATCAGGTGGATTTGACAGAGAGAGAGACAGGTGGCTAGGTCCACCTTTTAACCATGTCAATTGTGTCTCTAACAAAAACAAAATGATAGGAAAAAAATTGTCTTTTCCTCTCTGATGTTGCTACACAATAACAAACTTGGAAGGGACCTTCGAGGTCTTCTAGTCCAACCCCCTGCTCACACAGGAGATCCTGGCCTACACCACTTCAGACAAATGGTTACCCAACATCTTCTTAAAAACTTCCAGTGTTGGAGCATTTGCAACTTCTGGAGGTCAGTTGTTCCACTGATTAATTGATCCAACTGTCAGGAAATTCCTCCTTAGTTCTAAGTTGCTTCTCTCCTTGATTGGTTTCCACCCGTTGCTTCTTGTTCTACCCTCAGGTGCTTTGGAGAATAGCTTGACTTCCTCTTCTTTGTGGCAACCCCTGAAATATTGGAAGACTGCTATCATGTCACCCCTGGTCCTTCTTTTCATCAAAGAGCCTTGGTGGCGCAGCAGACTAAAGTGCTGTTAAGTAGCACCAGCTGCCTGCAATTACTGCGAGTTCAAATCTCACCAGGCTCAAGGTTGACTCAGCCTTCCATCCTTCCGAGGCAGGTAAAATGAGGACCCGGATGGTGGGGGCAATAAACTGACTTTGTATAAAAAAAAGAACACCGCTTGGGGGTGGGGGCCCAAAAGCCCTACTAAGCAGGTATATACAAAAGTATGAAGGCTATTGCTTAACGCATTGTAAGCCGCCCTGAGTCTCCGGAGAAGGGCAGCATATAAATCGAACCAATAAATAAATGAATGAATGAATGAGTGAGTGAGTGAGTGAGTGAGTAAGTAAGTAAGTAAGTAAGTAAGTAAGTAAGTAAGTAAGTAAGTAAATAAGACATATCCAGTTTCTGCAAACTGTACTTCCTATCTTTTAGCTTCCAGCTCCCCATCTTGGTCATTGTTGGGATGATGCCTTCCTTCAGCCTTCCACAACTTTCTTTAAAAGTTTCCTGGCTGCAGAAAAATTTGCCTGACCCCCCCCTTCCCTTTGCCTCTGCCTCCTTTTTGACTCCCCCTTGCCTTGAGTCAATTGTTCCTCTCTCTCCCCCCAACCCTACACAACCCCCCACCCCACCCCAGGCAGCTAAATGAAGGACAACCAAGTTGGAAAAAAAACAGCCTCCTTTAATGAAGGGAGTAACTGGGGAAATCAGCTCAAAGCATCAATCTTCATTTGCTGCTTGACAGGCTGGGGAGGAAAAGGTGGAGCAGAAGAGAGACGGAGCTGCCCCGGGAAAGCACACACACAAAAAATAAAAATAAAAGACAACAAATCGACTGCATTTGGCAAGGTTTGAGAACGCTGCCCCCTCCCTCCTCTTTCCCCGGGACTGTAGATAGAGCAGCTGACTCAGAACAGCTTGAAGATAGAGAAATCTGTATTGTCCTGGCATGTCATCTGTCCCGCAATACCGGCCTGATGACCTGAGTTTGTCAGGAAGGACCTTGGCTTGAGGTGACTTGGGAAAAAGCAGGGGTGAAATCCTCCAGGTTCTGGAGAACGGGTAGCAGAAATTTTGAGCAGCTCGGAGAATCGGTAGCAGTGGTGGGTTCCTTCCGGTTCGGCCCGGTTCGGCCGAGCCGGTAGCGGTGACGATATGATGTCACCGAACCGGTTCTCATTGTTCGGGAGCTGGGCCCTCCCGCCCCCACCCCGCGTTATTCTTACCTTTTATTTGGCCCCGCCCCCAATCTATTCGCTGCCTTCCGAGTCCCAGCTGATCGGCTAGAAGGAAAAAAACTGTTTAAACTCTTGCTGTGGGGCTTCAAAGGGCCGCCCTACAGCTGATCAGTGTTAAAAGGCAGTGTGGTGGTAGACCAGTGCCTCCAAAAACAAATGAGTAGACCGGTGCCTCCAAAAAAACAACTGAGTAGACCTGTATAGCTCTGCAAGCAGTTAAAAGCCTGGTAGACCAGTACCTCTGCTAAATCCTAAAGAACTGTCACATGACCATCAAAACACGCCCACAAAATAAGCCACGCCCACAGAACCGGTAATAAAAAATTTTAGAATCCACCCCCGACCGGTAGCAGAGATTTTGAGTAGTTCGGAGAACCGGCAAATACCACCTTTGGCTGGCCCCAGAGTGGAGTGAGAATGGAGATTTTGCAGTATCTTTCCCCTGGAGTGGGGTGGGAATGGAGATTTTGCAGTATCCTTCCCCTGCCACGCCCACCAAGCCACACCACGCCCACCAAGCCACGCCCACAAAACTGGTAGTAAAAAAAAAATTGGATTTCACCACTGGGAAAAAGGCTACGCAAGTGGAAATATTTCACCAACAGCTGATCCTAAGCCTTGGGACGTGAAGCTGGTTGAAACTTTGCAACGGCCAATAGTGTTTTTCTGATTCTTTACAAACTCAAGGCCTGCAGGCCGGATTCGGCCCCTGGGGTGCTTAGATCTCGCCCGCATGGATGGCCCTGGAAATAACGAAGGATGCCCCGCAGTGCCTCTGCCAGCAAAAACTGAGCTCGGGGAGGCCGTGCGCGGCCCGCCCGGGCTCCGTTTCCAGCTGCGACAGGCTCCTGCAGCCCTCTGGGGCAAAATTCACTTAACAAATGTCTCATTTAAGAACGTAAATTTTGCAGTCAGTTGTGGTTGTTAAGTCGAGGGCTACGTGTACCAGATCTGGGCTGCTAAACCTTTCGCTCTGTTCACACAATGATCATCTTTTCCATTTCTGATTTACATTATATGCAAAACTCTAGACAGCCAGCAGGTGGCAACAGTAGTTGCCTAAAACTAATTATATGCTTCCCGTCTAGTGGTGGCCTGGAGTTTTGCAACCTTGATCTTGGTGCCAACAGCAATAATAAGCAAGAAACCCAACTTCCCATTTCTGATTTACACTATGTGCAAAACTCTAGATAACCAGCAGGTGGCAATAGTAGGTGTCTAAAACTAACTCCATGCTCCCCCTAGTGGTCTGGAGTTTTGCAATCTTGGTGCCAACAGCAATAATAAACAAGAAACTCAATTTCCCATTTCTGATTTACATTATATTCAAAAATCTAAATAACCAGCAGATGGCAGGAGTAGTTGCCTAAAACTAATTATATGCTTCCCGTCTAGTGGTGGACTGGAGTTTTGCAATCTAGATCTTGGTGCCAACTAGTGGTGGGTTCCTCCCGGTTCGGCCCGGTTCTCCCGAGCCGGTAGCGGTGACGATATGACGTCACCGAACCGGTTCTGCCCCGCCCCCGCCCCCCCGCCCCCCCACCCCCTGCATTATTCTTACCTTTTATTTGGCCCCTCCCCCAATCTATTGCTGCCTCCTGAGTCCCAGCTGATGGCTAGAGGGGAAAAAACTGTTTAAACTCTTGCCGCGGTGTTTCTCAACCTCAGCCACTTTCAGCTATGTGGACTTCAACTCCCAGAATTCCCCAGAATGGCTGGCTGGAGAATTCTGGGAGTTGAAGTCCACGCAGTTTAAAGTTACTGAGGTTGCGAAACACTGGTCTACCGTCATAAACCTTGGGCCAGGGATGGGAGCTGCCTTCTCCATCCTGTCCTTATTTATCCCATGGAGATGGCTATTCCTGCCTGTCCTCTTCTCTCCTCAGCTGACAAGCGGTCAAAATGCAAACGGTCCAGCCATTAAAGCCAATGCACAGCTTGGACGATGGCCATAACCCCTGGTGACCCTTTGCTTTGCAAAGCGGGACTTTTTCTCCCCCCGAAAATCAATTGCACGGGCCTTGCTAGGACCAAGTTCTTTGAATTCAGCGGAGGCATCTCTCCCCGGCCTCACCTTAAGAAGGTCAGGGGAGGAAAGAGTTAAATTCTTCTCTGGCTTTCCCCCCCGAGTTTTGGAGTGACCCAGATGCTGGCCTTGGTGAAGCTTGGCCACATAAGGACAAGTCAGCCTCTTCAGAATAACAGAGATGGAAGGGACCTTGGAGGTCTTCTAGTCCAACCCCCTGCTTAAGCAGGAGAGCCTATACCTGGGGTGTCAAACTCAAGGCCGGTGGGCCGGATTTGGCCGACGGGGTGCTTAAATCTGGCCCGCGGAGCTGGCCTGGAAATATCAAAGGATCGGCTTCCACAGTGCCTCTGCCAGCGAAAACGGGCCACGGAGGCCCTGCAAGGCCCCTGTGCAGCCCATGTTGGACCAGCAGAGTGCTGCTGGAGACCGGGGAGGCAGAAAATGGGCTGTGTGGGAGCCTCCGAAAATTACAATGCTGGAAGAAATCCAGTTTGACACCCCTGCAATTTTGGAGAATTGGCTGTCCAATCTCTTCTTAAAAACTCCCAGTGATGAAGCACTCACAACTTCTGGAGGCAAGTCATTCCACTGATTAATTGTTCTGTCAAGATATTTCTCCTTATTTCTACGTTGGATCTCTCCTTGATGAGTTTCCCTCCGTTGCTTCTTGTCCTGCCTTCAGGTGCTTTGGAGAATCGCTTGACCCTTCCTTCCTCATGGCAGCCTTTCAAATATTGGGACATTGCTTATCATGTCAAATTCAGCTTGCATAGAGAGAGAGAGAGAGAGAGGCAGGGAGGAAGAGGGACAGAGCTGGTCCAAAATATAGGACCCCCTGAGTCCCCCAACTCCTTGTAGGAAGTTAGCACCCACCCCTTTCCTAGAAGAATGAAATATTTTGGGAAATATTAAAAAGGCAGAATATTATGTTTCCCTGGATGAGAAATGGAGAAGCATGTTTTAAAGACGAAGCAGCTCCCATCTTCCTGCCCCCACCCTTTGTCAATGGGCCAGAGGCAGAAACTCAATCTTTGTCAATGGACCATCATCTGCAACACAATAGGACCCATCTAGCAACAGAAACTAACACAATAGGACCCATCTAGCAACAGAAACTCACCACATGGCATCTGGGAAGATTACATCAGCCAGCAAGGCTAGCTAAGACCCCCACCCCCTGGGAGTCTGACAATCAATCAGGATACTCTTTCTGGGCTCCAGGAAGTTCAAAGCCAGAGAGGGCATAAAACCCAGGGACTCACTGCGTCTTGCCCCTTTTCTGTTGAGGAACTCAAACCATGTGGTCCTGTCCACCATTAAACCATCTTTCCAAGGAGTCTCCATGTTTCCAGTGTCTTTTTCCCCACTTGGAGCTGAACCCAGAAGGATGTTTCTTCCTATACTCTCACATATTCAAAGGCACCAATCCAGAGGTGGGTTTCATAATCATAATCATAGTCATAAGTTTATTTGTCAAGCACATATAAGATAACAAGAAAAACTATAAACATAATTTGAACACATGAAAAGAGTAAAAGTAAAAAGAAATATTAGGACAGGGACGATAGGCAAACTGGTGCACTTATGCACGCCCCTTACAGACCTCTTAGGAATGGGGTGAGGTCCACGGTAGACAGCTTAAGGTTAAAGTTTTGGGGGTTTGGGGAAGAAACCACAGAGTCAGGTAGTGCATTCCAGGCATTGACCACTCTGTTGCTGAAGTCCTATTTTCTGCAATCGAGTTTGGAGCAGTTTACCTTGAGTTTGTATCTATTATTTGCTCGTGTATTGTTGTGGTTGAAGCTGAAGTAGTCATTGACAGGAAGGACATTGTGGCAGATAATTTTATGTACTATGCTTAGGTCAGACTGAAGTCGGCGTAGTTCTAAGTAGTTCAGCAGGTTCTGACCAGTTCTGGAGAACCGGTAGTGGAAATTTTGAGTAGTTTGGAGAACCGGTAAATCCCACCTCTGACTGGCTCCGCCCCCATCTATTCTCTGCCTCCCGAGTCCCAGCTGATCGGGAGGAAATGGGGATTTTGCAGTAATCTTCCCCTGGAGTGGGGAGGGAATGGAGATTTTACAGTATCCTTCCCCTGCCACACCCACCAAGATATGCCACGCCCACCAAGCCACACCCACAGAACCGGTAGTAAAAAAAATTGAAACCCACCACTGCTGACCAACCTATTTTTTTTTAAAAAAAGAAAAACCTTGGTGATTCAAGAGAAGAAACATCTCCCCAGGCAAACGGTGACATTGTTCCGTCTCTCTGGGTGCCAATCGTTCAAACGTTGCCCAAAGCAGCCCAGCCAACCACAATGAAAACAAACCTCGGGGATGAAATTGCCAGCTTCATCCGATGCCCAAAACCTGCAAAAACTTTTTTTTTTTAAAGGGGAAGTGTCATTTTAACTGTGCTGTGGGTTTGGTTTGCCAAAGCTGCGGCTTCCAAAGAGAGGCTTAAAAACGTGAATGGTAAAACAGCCTCGTTCTTGGAAGTAAGATTTTTTTGAACGGATGGAAAAGGATGTGTGTGAACCCCACGGCATGAGTGAGGTTCCTTTCTGGGCCCTTGTTTCTGCTTTAAAAAAAAATCAGGAGGCAGCGCACTCATTTTCATTCAGTATATGCTCCAAACCTGGGAAAATTTCAGATGGGCTTGGATCGGTGGTGGGTTGCTACCGGTTCTCCCCGGTTCTTGCGAACCGGTAGTGGAAATTTTGAGTAGTTCGGAGAACCGGTAAGTACCACCTCTGCCTGGCCCCGCCCCCAATCTATTCGCTGCCTCCCGAGTCCCAGCTGATTGGCTAGAAGGAAAAAAACTGTTTAAACTCTTGCCTACCGCGCTTCAAAGGGCCGCCCTACAGCTGATCAGCGGTAAAAGGCAGTGTGGTGGTAGACCAGTGCGCTCCAAAAAAAATGGGTAGACCGGAATGCTCCAAGAACAAACGGGTAGACCGGTACAGCTCTGCAAGCAGTTAAAAGCCTGGTAGACCAGTACCTCTGCTAAATCCTAAAGAATTGTCACATGACCATCAAACCACACCCACAAAATAAGCCACGCCTACAGAACCGGTAGTAAAAAAAATTAGAACCCGTCCCTGGCTTGGCTGGCCCATCGACTGAGCTAGTATAGAACCAGTGATGGGATTCAGCCGGTTTGAGCTAGTTTGGGGCAGACTGGTAGTTAAATTGCTGGGAGTTGAAGTCCACAAGTCATAAAAGGGCCATTCTGTTCTGTTCTTGCTATATACACAAATTATATGCTGGGGGACATGACAGCCATAGTTTCCCCCCACCTCCCACCCCACTCACATGTAAGAGAGTGAAGTCACATGCACCAAGGATTCAGCTAGGTCTGAAATGGATGAAACTTTGGATTCCAGCAAGAAGATAACTACCCTGCATTGTCTGAATGGAAGTAAACAGTTCTGTTTGTGTGAAACGCTAGTATTTGAAACAGGGGTGGACTTCAAAAATTTTAGCAAGGGGTTCTCTGCCCGGCTGCTGGGTGGGCGTGGCCATGGTGGGCGTGGCCTAGTCAGCCCCCTGCACCATGGCGGGAGGGTCGTTTTTGCCCTCCCTGGGCTCCGGAGGCTTTCCTCAAGCCTCCAGGAGGGTGAAAACGGCCTCCCCAGGCTCCGGAGACACTCCGGAGGCTCATTCTGCCCTTCCCAAACTTCTGGTAGGCCCATTTTTCGCCCTCCCCGAGCCGCCACACTTGTCCTACACTTACCTGCATCCAAAACAGGCCATGTGCGGACTCCTGGGAGGGACAAGGTGGCGTGGGTGAGGCAGCCAGGAATGGGATTTGGGGGTTCTCCGAACTGCACAGAATCTTAGCTAGAGGTTCTCCCGAACCCCTGCGATCTCCCAACCGCCCAGCCCTGATTTGAGGCCATGATTTCCCGTGATTTAATGTCAGGTTTTCCTATGCATATTTATTTCTATTTGCAAGCAAAGTTCCCCTGTTATTCATCAGGACCACTCAGAAACAAACCGTAGCTAGGAACCAGTCTTAATGAACTAATTAAGCCTTAATGAACTTCCTCCCAACACTTACTTCTACTAGGATCTGATTAAGGTAGCAAATGAGCAGTGGGAAACATTTATAAACTATCCAGACAAAATGCAATTAAACAATCATGACTTTGACTTCCAAACATCAGCCTGGAATTCATTTCTCCTTCGGTTTTGGTTCTATCTAGCTCAGGGGTGTCAAACTCAAGGCCTGGGGGGGTGGGTCTCACTTACCTTTGCTACTGGTTCGCTCTCTCGCGCACGCTCACTTTGCGCGCACACCACATCTGCACATGTGCAGAAGCTTCTGCGCATGTGCAGATCGTATTTGATGACATCCAGGTGGGTGGGTAGAGCCTCCCACCATTGGTGCTACCGGTTCGGGTGAACCAGGACGAACCGGAAGCAACCCACCACTGCCGTGGGGTGCTTAGATCTGGCACGCAGGGCCCAGAGGTGGTATTCAGCCGGTTCTGACCGATTCTAGCAAACCTAGCAGAAATTTTGACTAGGTCGGAGAACTGTCAAACACCACCTCTGGCTGGCCCCACCCCCATCTATTCGCTGCCTCCCAAGTCCCAGCTGATTGGCTGGGCCTTCTTTGGTTGCCCTGCACAGGAGAACGGAGCTGGAAAGCAGGTTAGTGGGGTGGGGAGGGAATGGAGATTTTATAGTATCCTTCCCCCAGGAGTGGGGTGGGAATGGAGATTTTAGAGTATCCTTCCCCTGGAGTGGGGTGGAAATGGAGATTTTACAGTATCCTTCCCCCATTTACAGTATCTTTCCTCCAGGAGTGGGGTGGGAATGGAGATTTCACAGTATCCTTCCCCTGGAGTGGGGTGGGAATGGAGATTTCACAGTATCCTTCCCCTGGAGTGGGGTGGAAATGGAGATTTCACAGTATCCTTCCCCTGGAGTGGGGTGGAAATGGAGATTTTACAGTATCCTTCCCCCAGGAGTGGGGTGGAAATGGAGATTTTACAGTATCCTTCCCCTGGAGTGGGGTGGAAATGGAGATTTCACAGTATCCTTCCCCTGGAGTGGGGTGGAAATGGAGATTTTACAGTATCCTTCCCCTGGAGTGGGGTGGGAATGGAGATTTTACAGTATCCTTCCCCTGGAGTGGGGTGGAAATGGAGATTTCACAGTATCCTTCCCCTGGAGTGGGGTGGAAATGGAGATTTTACAGTATCCTTCCCCCAGGAGTGGGGTGGAAATGGAGATTTTACAGTATCCTTCCCCTGGAGTGGGGTGGAAATGGAGATTTCACAGTATCCTTCCCCTGGAGTGGGGTGGAAATGGAGATTTTACAGTATCCTTCCCCTGGAGTGGGGTGGGAATGGAGATTTTACAGTATCCTTCCCCTAGGAGTGAGGTGGGAATGGAGATTTTACAGTATCCTTCCCCTGCCATGCCCATCAAGTGGTGCGAACTGGCTGAATCCCATCATTGGATGTGACCCTTCTGGGGAGGTCATCAAATGGCCTCCTGAACTTCTCCAGAAGATCTGAAGGCTGAGAAGTTTCAGGAACAAAGGATTCAATAGCTGCGGATTCACCAGTCAAGTAATAGATCCAAGCATCACTTGAGCATACAGAAAATGGGCTCAATTGGATAAGCAATGGTTATCTTCCCCGTGAGTAAGAATGTCAGGAGAAGCACGCAATCCATGTGCCTGTAAATCACCCCATGTGCATCCCGCTACTGGGCAGCTGCTTAGCAGAGATGGGTCTTTCTTCCCCAAACGCACCACTAACCAGCGACTAAATATGGTTTACTACATACAGGAAAATATGCAGCTGTCAAACACAGGAAAATATTGGTGCCTAGATTTGATGCAAAACCAACACAAAGCACTAGATGGCGAAATAGAACAGAGTTGGAAGGGACCTTGGAGGTCTTCTAGTCCAACCCCCTGCTTAGGCAGGAAACCCTACACCACTTCAGACAAATGAAGAGAAAGAGAGAGAGAGAGAAAGGACTCTTTCTTTGCTTCCAGATAGTATCAGCTTTGGCTCTTGCAGCTCAGATCTGGCATTAAATTTCTGGCGTAGTCTAGGCCAGGGGTCTCCAACCTTGGCAACTTTTAAGCCTGGCGGACTTCAACTCCCAGAATTCCACAGCCAGCAAAGCTGACCAGTGTTTCTCAACCTTGGCAACATGGAGATGAGTTGACTTCAACTCCCAGAATTCCTCAACTAACATGTTGGCTCTGAAATTCTGGGAGTTGAAGTCCACGCATGCTGACTGGGGAATGCTGGGAGCTGAAGTTCGCACTTGCTGGCTGTGGAATTCTGCGATTTGAAGTCCACACATGCTGGCTGTGGAATTATGGGAGTTGAAGGCCACACATGTTGGCTGTGGATTTCTGGGAGCTGAAGTCCATACTTGCTGGCTGTGGAATTCTGGGATTTGAAGTCCACACATGCTGGCTGTGGACTTATGAGAGTTGAAGGCCACAAATATTGGCTGTGGAATTCTGGGATTTGAAGTCCACATGTTCTGGCTGTGGAATTATGGGAGTTGAAGTCCACACGTGCTGGCTGTGGAATTATGGGAGTTGAAGTCCACACGTGCTGGCTGTGGAATTATGGGAGTTGAAGTCCACGCATACTGGCTGTGGAATTCTGGGAGCTGAAGTCCACACTTGCTGGCTGTGGAATTCTGGGAACTGAAGGCCACACATCTTAATTGAGAAACACTGATCTAGCCTAGGGGACTTCCCTGAGGGAGTTCCCACCCACCCCCACCTGATTTCCCCTCCCTCGCAGTCCCACCTGCAGCAAACCTGGCCTCCTGCTCTCCTTCACTGAGATCCGAATAGGAGTTGAAGGTGCTTTCCAAGGTTGCAGGAGAATCGATGGGTTTGCACCACCCCTTCCACTCGATCAGGTGGGCTACCCTGCCTTGCGCCATGGCAGTGGGCTTGGTCACATGGTCCTTCACCACCTGGGAAATACCTGCAACCGAACAAACAGACAGCATTAGCTGGAGATGCCCTGGAGTTCCTGAGATGGTGTGTCGCTTTCCCCTTTTAGGATGCTCCCCATCCTGTGAAGGATGCTGGCGACCATGAATTACATCACTTGGAATTCTGATAATTAACATATTTCATGTTTTTAAGGAAGACTCGTTCTTCTAAAAGAGCTAAATCCGTGATTCATGGCTTGTTTTGAACTCCCTTCATCCCTTCTGTATGACTGACATGACCTTTGTTAATGAAGATAGGCTTTTGTTTCTGCATGCATTCATATTTTTAATGTTTTCATATTTGCGATGCGGGCGGACAGCATTTGCTGGAAAGGAGAAAAGCCGTTTAATTTAGGAGGCTATGGGGAAAGAGATTTTAGAGCAGTTGTTTTTCCAATCTTGGCAACTTGAAGATGCCAAGATTGGAAAATCTTGGCATCTTGAAGATGGGTGTGTTTCAACTCCCAGGCTGGGGAAATCTGGGAGTTGAAGTCCACCCATCTTCAAGTTGCCAAATTTGGAAAACACTGCTTGAGAGGCCTCGTGGATCAGGTTGACCTACAAATAGGAAGACAATAAAAAAACTGCGACGAGAGAAACAAAGCAACAATAGCAGGCTGAAACAAATACATACACGTACTTTAAAACTTTTTAAATTGGTAAAAGATTTAATACAATGGTACAACACAATAAGTATTATAAATAAGGGCATCAACCCTTAAGCTATTTGGATTTTCACACACAAAACACACGCACCCTTGGCAGAAATCTTTTTCACTTCAGAATATTTTCCAGTGCCCTTTATAATTGATTTCAGGAGGAAGAGAAATGTACATTTACCCTTGTCCATAAATGGCGATGAGGTGGAGACGGTTGGTAGTTTTAAATTTCTGGGCATTTATATCTCGGAGGACCTCTCATGGACTATGAACGCTAACATCAGGGGTGAAATGCTCCCAGTTCGGACCGGATCGCCCGATCCGTAATGTGATGGCGGAGGGTGGTTCGGAGAACCGGTAGCAAAAATCCCTGCATCCCTCCCCACCATGCCCAGCTGAGCCGCACGATCATCAGAGGCTTTTTTTTTTTTTTACTTTTAAAAGCATTTTTTCTACAACCTCTTCCGACAAAAAAATGCTTTTAAAAGTTAAAAAAAAAGCCTCTGATGATCACGCGGCTCAGCTGAGATCGTCAGGCTTTTCAAAGCATTTTTTTCTCCAACCTCTTGGCCGAAGAGGTGGTAAAATAAATATTCTTTGAAAAAAGAATAAAATATTTTAGGAAATATTAAAAAGACAGAATATTATGTTTCCCTGGATGAGAAATGGAGAAGCATGTTTTAAAGACGAAGCAGCTCCCATCTTCCTGCCCCCACCCTTTGTCAATGGGCCAGAGGCAGAAACTCAATCTTTGTCAATGGACCATCATCTGCAACACAATAGGACCCATCTAGCAACAGAAACTCACCACATGGCACCTGGGAAGATTACATCAGCCAGCAAGGCTAGCTAAGACCCCCCATCCCCTGGGAGTCTGACAACCAATCAGGATACTCTTTCTGGGCCCCAGGAAGTTCAAAGCCAGAGAGGGCATAAAACCCAGGGACTCACTGTCTTGCCCCTTTTCTGTTGAGGAACTCAAACCATGTGGTCCTGTCCACCATTAAACCATCTTTCCAAGCAGTCTCCATGTTTCCAGTGTCTTTTTCCCCACTTGGAGCTGAACCCAGAAGGATATTTCTTCCAACACTTGCTACTTCACTTTCCCTTCAGTCATCAAATCTTGGTTAGACTCTTGTTGAGTCCCATTTCCTGGACTTGCACATCTCCTCTGAGCCATAAACCAAACCTTGCTAAAGTTAAAACTCAGATGGTTGTGAGAATATGGCTGGCGTCTTCTACCTCTTACCATGCAAGGAAGATCGAGCGAGGGCTGCAATTTCCTGAATGGTCAGCGCTCTCCGGGACTTGGGTAGCATTTCGATGGTGTCTTCAACATTTACCTGCGAAAGAGAAGAAACCAGAGGGGTCAATTAAGAAGGTTCACGTAGAAATGCCCAGCGTGCCTCTAGATCAGAGGTGGGAAACGATGGCCCCTTTATGACTTGTGGACTTCAACTCCCAGAATTCCTGAGCCAGCCATAGTAGGAATTGCCCAAAGCCCTTTCATTTCATCATCACCCAGCAAGGCTCAACCAAGCCTGGGATTCAAAAAGACAACCCCTGCATGGCCCCATGGGAGTCTGACAACCAATCAGAACACAAGCTCAAATTCAAAGCCCAACATAGGGCATAAAACCCAGGCACTCTCAGCATCTCTTCCCTTTTTCTGCCCAGGATCTCAAGCCATGTCATCCTGTCCACTGTTAAAAACCTTTTTTCCAATCAGCCACCTTTCTCCCCACTTGGAACTGAACCCAGATGGACATTTCTTCCACCACCTTCATCTATATATATATAAAAGCGAAAACCACTCATGCATTAATCACGAAATCTCCAGAACCTTAAAGCCTACAAACTTGAAATTTGTCACGTATGTTCCTCTTGGCTTCTAGGTGCTCACTAAGAAAGGATTTTTCAAAATGACCATCAGAGCATTAGTATTTCCTATATTATTATTAACACGCTCTGATACTAAGGAGTTTTACTCCCCCTCCCCACCTCAAAAGAAATCTGTTCCAAATGCAAAACACAAGCAGAGGAGAGGAGTTTCACTTTCAGTTTTACTTTCACAGCAGCAAGCAGCTTTACTACAGAACAGTTGAGCTAAGCCATGCCCAGGCTCCTTCCTGTCTCCTTCTTGTTCACACAGCAAATACTGTTTTAGTTTCCAAACACCCCTCAACTCTCTCACAAACTGGCAGGATGCTAGCAGATGAATACTGATGGATGCTGCAGGCTGGGACATTCTACTCCCCCTCCCCTTCTGTTCCAACTGCCAGTTGCATTGTATTAACACACTCTGATGCTACGGAGTTACACATTCTACAATAAGTTTCGGGCTGCAAGTGTCAATTTATCAAGCCCGAGCACATAGTTTTGTAGCGAAGCATGGGTGTTCTACTAGTAGTAAATATTTGCAAGTTTTGCCTTCAAAATAGTTCCAACAATGTCCATCTCAGCTTATCAACCAGCCTGCTAGTGAGAAACTTGTTTATATATGTGCTTGTTTATATATTTGCGAGGCCCATTAATAAAGGGCGAAAACCAGAGGCGCCATCTTAGCTTCCATTTTGAATTTTTTTTTTTTTTGACCTAACCCTGCAGCTACCCAGACTGGAATTACAGTATGTCACAGAACAGATTGGTCTGTGTAATAGATTAACAGAGTTGGAAGGGACCTTGTAGGTCATCTAGTCCAACCCCCCGCCCAAGCAGGAAACCCTACACCATTTCTGACAAATGCCAATCCAAACTCTTCTTGAAAGCCTCCAGTGATGAAGCTCCCACAACTTCCGAAGGGAAACTGTTCTATTGGTTGATTGTTCTCACTGCCAGAAAATTTCTCCTTATTTCTAGCTTGAATCTCTCCTTGATCAGTTTCCATCCGTTATTCCTTGTCTGGCCTTCAGGTGCCTCGGAAAAATAGCTTGACCGCCTCCTCTCTGTGACAGCCCCTTAAATATTGGAAGACTGTTACCATGTCTCCCCTGGTCCTTCTCTTCACTAGACTAGCCAGGCCCAGTTCCTGCAACCGTTCTTCATATGTTTTCGCCTCCAGTCCCCTAATCATCTTGGTTGCTCTTCTCTGCACTCTTTCTACAATCTCCACATCTTTTTTTATAGCAATGGATGGAAACTAATCAAGGAGAGAAGCAATCTAAAACTAAAGAGAATTTCCTGACAGTGGAACAACTGGCCTCTAGAAGTTGTGAATGCTCCAACACTGGAAGTTTTTAAGAAGATGTTGGATAACCATTTGTCTGAAGTGGTGTAGGATTTCCTGCCTGGGCAGGGGATTGGACTAGAAGACCTCCAAGGTCCCTTCCAACTCTGTTATTCTATTCTATAACTGTTGGGACTTACGACTGTAATTCGCAGGCTCCATAAGTCAAGGACTACCCATAGCCATTTGCCCTTGGCAATATATCCCTTTTGAGATTTGGCTCCTTCCAAGAATAATAATCCTTCTCTTCTTCTTTGATCAGCCCTCCCCCCTCCAGTCGTCTTTTTCCCCTCCTCTTAACTCCAAACTGGATCACCTTCTGAAGGGCACCAGCAGAAGAAAAGAAGGACCATGACGTTTTTCATTAAATCCCACAGGCTTGGGATCAAACTCAACAAAAGACGATTCCTCGCCAAGCGATAAATGCAGCATGATTGCTCCGCGTGAAATGGAGAAGTCAATTTCCATCCCCTGCTCTGCCTCCCCAGGCAAGCAAAAAGAAAAATATTATGCATTTTTTTAAAAGTTGGATTTAGACCACACGGTTCCATTTGGGGTTGGGTTCGCTTTAACTTGGTTTTTGTTTATTCCTTTTAGCAATTTTGGATGTTGCACAAGGCCAGCCTCAGGGTCAATCAGAATAGAGCGGGAAGGGACCTTGGAGCAGGGGTGAAATGCTCCCGGTTCGGACCGGATCGCCCGATCCGGTAGCGATGGAGGTGGGTGGTTCGGAGAACCGGTAGCAAAAATCCCTGCTCCCCCCCCTCATTGCCCAGCTGAGCCATGCAATCATCAGAGGCTTTTTAAAATTATTTTTAAAAGCATTTTTTCTACAACCTCTTTGGCCGAAAAAATGCTTTTAAAAGTAAAAAAAAAAAAAAGCCTCTGATGATCGCACGGCTCAGCTGGGATCATCAGAGGCTTTTAAAAGCATTTTTTCTACAACCTCTTCGGCCGAAGAAGTTATAGAAAAAATGTTTTTGAAAGGAAAAAAAGCCTCTGCCGATCAGGCAAGTCAGCTGGGATCGTCAGAGGCTTTTAAAAAAAAAAAGCTTCTGTCGATCAGGCAAGTTAGCTGGGATCGTCAGAGGCTTTAAAAACATTTTTTCTACAACCTCTTCAGCCGTTAAAAAAAAAAAAAGTTGGTCACGCCCACTCAGTCATATTACCCCACCACCACCAAGTCACGCCCACAGAACCGGTAGTAACAAATTTTACGTTTCACCATGTTCAAGCAGGAGAGCCTATGCCAGGGGTGAAATGCTCCCGGTTCGGACTGGATCGCCTGATCCAATAGCAATGGCGACGGGTGGTTCGGAGAACCGGTAGCAAAAATCTCTGCACCCCCTCCCCCACCATGCCCAGCTGAGTCGCACGATCATCAGAGGCTTTTTTTTTTTTACTTTTAAAAGCATTTTTTCTACATCCTTTTCCGACAAAAAAATGCTTTCAAAAGTTTTTTAAAAAAAGCCTCTGATGATCTCACGGCTCAGCTGGGATCCTCAGAGGCTTTTCAAAGCATTTTTTTTCTGCAACCTCTTGGCCGAAGAGGTGGTAAAAAAAATGCTTTGAAAAGTCTCTGACAATCCCAGCTGAGTTGCCTGATCGGCAGAGGTTTTTCAAAGCATTAGAAAAAATGCTTTGAAAAGTTAAAAAAAAAAAAGTTGGCCACGTTCACCCAGTCACATTATCCACCCCCCCAAAGCCATGCCCACAGAACCAGTAGTAACAAATTTTACATTTCACCCTGGCCTATACCCGTGATGGCGAACCTACGACACGCGTGCCCCAGGTGGCATGCGGAGCCATTTCTGCGGGCACGTGAGCCGTTGCCTTAGCTCAGCTCCAACGCACATGCGTGCGGCAGCCAGCTGATTTTTGGCTGGGCTCACCCACTCCGCCCCTCCCCTCCCAGGAGACTCCACCCGGCCCTTTTGGATGCCAGGTAAATACAGGGCTCACGCGGAGACTCTGGGAGGGTGTTTTCGGCCTCCGGAGGGCCTTGGGGCGGGGAGGCCGTTTTTATCCTCCCCAGGCTCCAAGAAAGCCTCTGGAGCCTGGGGAGGGCAAAATCGGGCCTACCGGGCCCACCGAAGAAATGGGCCGTTTCCAGCCTCCGGAGGCTTCAGGGAAGCCTGCTAGGCCCAAAACAGGGCATGGGGTCATTGTGTGCGCATGAACTGGGGGGTTGGGGCATGGGGGGGCCATTGAATTATGAGTGTGGGCACACATGCGTGCAACCCCCCCGCGTTCCTCCCACTTTTGGCACGCGAAAAAGTTTAGCCATCCCTGACCTATACACAAGGGGCTGTCCAGTCTCGTCTTAAAAACCTCCATTGACCACAACTTCTGAAGGCAAACTGGTTTAATTGTTCTCCATGTTAGGAAGTTTCTCCTTAATTCCAGGTTGTGTCTCTCCTGGATTAGGAAGGATGTCAGTCTGCTCCGTATCTCCTAGTGGCTGAAACGGCAGCCTTCCTTATCTTGCATTCCAGTGTGTGGGACGCAAAGGACATTGCAAAAAGCCAATTATACCATTCCAGACAAGTAACCGTCCAGACTCTTCTTAAAAACTTCCAATGATGGAGCACCCACAACTTCTGGAGGCCAGCTGTTCCACTGGTTAACTGTCCTCAGTTTTAGGACGTTTTTCCTTAGTTCCAGGTTGCTTCTCTCCTTGAGTGGTTTCCACCCATTGCTTCTTGTCCTGCCCTCAGGTGCTTTGGAAAATAATTTGACGTCATATCGTCACCGCTACCGGCTCGGCGGAACTGGGCCGAACCGGGAGGAACCCACCACTGTTTCAAGATCTTTTTTACATCGTGGCGACCAAAAGTGGATGCGGTATTCCAGGTGTGGCCTTACCGAGGCATTATAAAGGGGGCAGGTATATTTGCCTTCGTCGGCACGATATCGAATCGACCACAATGCATTTTTTCAAATTTCACCATAGAAACAGATGGCAAGTCCTGCAGTCTACAATTAAAGTTGAACATAGATTTGAAAGGGCTGGATTGAAGCCGCTTGCTGGAATAAGGAGACAAATTAAATAACGTAAATCAAGGCTTTCGAGGCTGATGGCCAACCAGGGACAAAAGGAGCAGACAGTTTATAAGGTTACAAGGAAATAACTGCTGTTTTGAAAAACAGTCCTTAAAAAACCTCAAGACGCTCAAAAAACTGGAGAACGCAGGTTGTCCTCGCCTTACGACCGCAATTCAACCCAAAGTGTCTGCTGCCAAGCAAGACAGTTGTTAAGTGAGCATTGCCCCATTTTACCACTTTTCCTGCCACAGTTGTTAAGTGAATCGCTACAGTTGTTAAGTGAGTAATACAGTGGTTTGTTTTGTTTTTTTGTTTTTGTTTTTTTAAATTTTGATTTATATGCCGCCCTTCTCCGGAGACTCAGGGCGGCTTACAAGGCGTTAAGCAATAGCCTTCATACTTTTGTATATTTATACAAAGTCAGCTTATTGCCCCCACAAACTGGGTCCTCATTTAACCTACCTTAGAAAGGATGGAAGGCTGAGTCAACCTTGAGCCTGGTGAGATTCGAACCTGCAGAAATTGCAGGCAGCTGTGTTAATAACAGGGTGTGTTAAACCACTGTACTACCAAGGCTCTTTTAAGTGAATCTGTCTTCCCCATTGACTTTGTGTCAGGTGTGCCTCCTTTCAATACTCAAGAAAGAAAAACCCCGACTCCATTTTCATAGAGAAAGGATACTTTTACTGAGTATGAACTGAATGCAACCAAAGAAAAGCAAGGTCTGAAGCAAAAGGCGCGAAAATTACATATAGAAAACATCCCCAAAACCCTTCCCCCAACCGTCCAGCCAGAATTATCCAATCCACATTCCCCCCAGGGTGTTGTGGCCCACCAGCAGGCCCACGATCTGCGGCCTGCGCAGATCGTGGCTGATCCTGACGACGAGGAGGCTGGTGTGGTGTCGCGCCAGCAGCCTGCGCAGCCGGGGCTCGCGTCGGACAGCGAGGAGGCTGAAGAGGATGTGATGCCAGAGGCAGAGACTCAGCCAGGGCCTTCAGAACCTCCAGAGGCTCCTTCAAGTGAAGAGAGTGAAGTGGAGGAGCCTCTCCTCAATGCTCGAGCACGCAGGGCTGCCAAAAGGCAGGAGTGGCTACTCAGGAGGAGGAGGTCTCCTTGAGAGTAAGGCTTGAGGATAATTGGCCCTTCCCTTAGCCTATTTAAGTCACATGCCGTTAGTAAGTTTCTTGCTGGAAACAACTTGTAATTATCATCAGAGCATTTTTGGAAAAGTCTTATCGTATCTTGTTTTCTCGGCTGGTTGCCAACCTTTGCTGGACTTTGGTTTATTCTTGCTACTTAATAAATTTGATAAGGACCGTTGGTGTGTGTCAATATCTTCAGGAATCCGGAGCTGGGGCAGAACCCAGGGGTCACGTGGGGTGCAGCGTCTGATGGTACCATCCTCCTGCTCTGCCACGACGGTTGACCTTGAGTCGTTATCAGCTTCAAAGAAAACGCTGAAGAAAACTTTCTCTTCTCTTCTCCACTAGCTCACTTCCCCACTCCCAGACATTCCAATAGCTCCCCCCTCCCCCCGTTACAATGGCAGCCGAGCAAGCAAGCAATGACAAAGCGAAGGCTGACATTTTGCTTGTCAGAAGGTCGCAAAAGAGGATCAAACGACCCTGGAACGCTGCCGACGTCATAAATAGGAACCAGTGGCCAAGCGGGCCAAAGTTTGAAGACGTGACCACGGGGAGGCTGCAAGGGTCGTAAGTGTGGAAAAACAGTCGTGTCACTTTTTTCAGCGCCATTTGTAATTTCGAACGGTCATTAAATGAATGGTTGTAAGCAGGGGTGAAATCCAGCAGATTCTGACAGGTTCTGGAGAACCGGTAGCGGAAACTTTGAGTAGTTCGGAGAACCAGCAACTACCACCTCTGGCTGGCCCCAGAATGGGGAGGGAATGGGGATTTTGCAATATCCTTCCCCCAGGAGTGGGGTGGGAATGGAGATTTTGCAATATCCTTTCCCTGGAGTGGGGAGGGAATGGGGATTTTGCAATATCCTTCCCCCAGGAGTGGGGTGGGAATGGAGATTTTGCAGTATCCTTCCCCCAGGAGTGGGGTGGGAATGGAGATTTTGCAGTATCCGTCCCCTGGAGCGGGGAGGGAATGGGGATTTTGCAATATCCTTCCCCCAGGAGTGGGGTGGGAATGGAGATTTTGCAGTATCCTTCCCCTGCCACGCCCACCAAGCCACGCCCACAGAACCGGTAGTAAAAATATTTGGATTTCACCACTGGTTGTAAATCGAAGACTATCTGTACTGCCTTGAAGCATGGAGGTTTGGTTTAAAAGTCATAACAAATAGCTACCTGGATGGATTTTTTCCCCCCCATCAGTTTACCTTTTTCGCAAAGGCCTGAAATCAGGTGAGAGGCGTTTCATCGTTTAAGTCAAGATTGTAATACAATTGTGCCTCAAATTCTCAGTTGTGAAACTGACAGATTATAAATTTCGGAAAGGATTTCTTTCAAAGCACCTGTTCATTACTTTCCAGCAGGCTGAATATACAAATATTATGAACATAACGGAGAATTTGGGACTTTCCGTTCTTCCAGGCCTTATAAATTATTTGTCCATACTTTGAATTTTTAAAGCCTTTTTTTCTCTCTGATTTACTTCTGGGCTATTTCTTTCCTTGGATGCTAATCACTGTGCTTTCCAAAAGCTCCTGTGCCTTGACCTTCATATTATAGGGATTTCAAAACCGAGGGGCGGTGGGGGGGAAATAAATTATGACGGCGAAAAAATACCAACTGTGCCTTTAGTCTGTTGATTGTTTCAGTAATTCTTTACAAGGCCATAAAGTGTATTAAGTTGCTGGTATAAAAGAGAATAAACTTATGCGGACGTAGAATGTTAGGGAGTTCTGGGTATAGCAACATATGGTAAATGGGCAAGAAATGAAATGTTATTAGACATTATGTTCCTTTCTATTCCTCACCTCGGTGCTGGTAGGGAAGAGGTAATGCTATTACTGAGGTGATCAAAATGCCACCATCTACATTGTTGGTTTTCTCAACTTCGGCTGTTTTCAGATGGGTGGACTTCAACTCCCAGAATTCCCCAGCTCAGTTGTATTACAGGTAAAGGTAAAGGTTCCCCTTGCACATATGTGCTAGTCGTTCCCGACTCTAGGGGGCGGTGCTCATCTCCATTTCAAAGCCGAAGAGCCAGCGCTGTCCGAAGACGTCTCCGTGGTCATGTGGCCGGCATGACTCAACGCCAAAGGCGCACGGAACGCTGTTCCCTTCCCACCAAAGGTGGTCCCTATTTTTCTACTTGCATTTTTACGTGCTTTCGAACTGCTAGGTTGGCAGAAGCTGGGACAAATAATGGGAGCTCACCCCTTTACGCTGCTCTTGGGATTCGAACCGTTGAACTGCCGACCTTTCGATCGACAAGCTCAGCGTCTTAGCCACTGAGCCACTGCGTCCCGCGTATTATAGGTAGAGCCATGTTTTTAAACCTTTTTCACAAAGAAAGCTAGCATAAGTGGGATTGGAACCCCTTATATTGTTTTTTACCTATGGGAAATGGCTCTTTATACTCACTGTATACACTTTATACAGCGATGGCAGAGCTCAGAACTAAGCTATAGATTGCTGTTTTGTGCACAGCAGGCTAGAAACCGGCCCTACAACAGTGTTTCACAATTTTGACATCTTTAAGATGTGTGGATTTAGCTCCCAGATTTTCACAGCCAGCATATTTTAAGTTTTTTGCGTCTAAAGCAGGACTAGAACTCACAATCACCGGGTGATTGGCCCAAATCACCCAGGCAGTTTTCATGGCTCAGTCAGGCAGCCCTAGAATTCCAATTTTTTTGGTGATTGGCCAAAAAACATCATCCATCCAGTTTTTATGCCTCATGGCCCCGCTAGAACTCACAATTTATTAGGCACCAGCCTAGAAACCAGGAGACGGTGAATTCTAGTCGTGCTTGAGGCATGAAAGCCGGCTGGGTGACTTTGGGCCAATGACCGTCTCTCAGACCAATCCACCTCGCAGGGCTGTTGTTGAGAGGAGTGGGGAAGAGGGAAGGAGTATTAGGCATGTTTGAATTAATAATAATAATAATAATAATAATAATAATAATAGTAGTAATAATAATAATAATAATAATAATAATAATAATAATAATAATAATAATTTTATTTCTGTACCGTCCTGTACACCAGGGCGGTGTACAGCCTGATTAAAAGCACAAAGACAAACAAAATTTAAAAATAATTAAAATTATTAAATAATTGGCTCAATTATAAAACCCCCAAATTTAAAATCCCACGTTTAAAACCAATTTAAAATCTTTACATTGATAGCCCAGCCTAGCGGAACAACAAGGTTTTGAGGGCACAGCGAAATACATGGACAGGAACGAAAAGAAATGCAAATAAATTAAAGGAATGTCTTTACAAGTCCCTGTTAGAGACAGGGGTCCTTTTCGCGCAACATATTTAATCACTGACTTAAGCTATTGGGGGGGTGGATGGCGGGATTAGCACAGCACATTAAACTACAAAAGGAACCCAACAGGCTGGATTCACACAATCTGCCAGTCTGCCAAAAGATAAAGGTAAAGGTTCCCCTCGCACATACATGCTAGTCGTTCCCAACTCTAGGGGGCGGTGCTCATCTCCGTTTCAAAGCCGAAGAGCCAGCGCTGTCCGAAGACGTCTCCGTGGTCATGTGGCCGGCATAACTCAACGCCAAAGGTGCCTGGAACGCTGTTTCCTTCCCACCAAAGGTGGTCCCTATTTTTCTACTTGCATTTTTTTACGTGCTTTCGAACTGCTAGGTTGGCAGAAGCTGAGACAAGTGACGGGAGCTCACCCTGTTATGCGGCACTAGGGATTCGAACACTGAATTGCCGACCGGTCTTAGCCACTGAGCCACCACGTCCCCTGGTCTGCCAAAAGAACCCCCAAAATTTCTATCCAAGGTTAGCCTTAAAGCAAGCTTAGCGTGTATTGAGTAGCTGCAGCCACTGGCTCCAAATCTGATTTTCAAAGTGTGGTAGGGATGTGTAGCCTTTACACGTGGAGCAAATAAACTCAGCAGCCGTCATCATTTGCAATTGGAGAGGCCTGAAGAAAGAGCCTTGGTAGTACAGTGGTCTAAAGCACCCTGTTATTAAGACCAGCTGCCTGCAATTACTGCAGGTTCGAATCTCGCCAGGCTCAAGGTTGACTCAGCCTTCCATCCTTTCTAAGGTAGGTAAATTGAGGACCCAGTTGTGGGGCAATAAGCTGACTTTGTATAAATATGCAAAAGTATGAAGGCTATTGCTTAACGCATTGTAAGCTGCCCTGAGTCTCCGGAGAAAGGCGGCATATAAATCAAATTAAAAAATAAATAAATATGAAAATCATTACATACAGAGTCACCCCGGACACATTTTCTTTCCTCTTTCCTTACCTCTTTCTCTGGGGGGGGGGGGGCTTTGCAAAACTGGAAAGAGAGTAAAGAGAGTACCCAGCTTCCTGCTTGTCCCCCAAGAAGACCCAACCCTTGCCTGCCCCACAGCGAGCCTGGGAAGTGGGGGATGCGGATGGTACAGAGAAAGCTGCATCCCTCATGGATACCACTCTATAGGGGGGGCACCCCCTTTCTCTCCACCTGCCCCGTGTTTGAAAAGAGGGGTCACGGGGCCCTTCTCCACCGATCCTTCTCCGGCAAGCTTACCTTGGCCCCTTCCCACATCTTGGCTTGAAGTCGGGGGGCCTTTTGCGGAAGCCGATCAGGGCTGGTAGCTGGCAACAAGGTGTATTTCCATGGCAACCAGTCACCACGGACCGATTTCTCCCAGGATACAGGCCGGGCTCTTTACTGACGTCAGTGCAGCATAGAAGGAGTGATAACACCGAGGCCTTTAAAGGCACTCTGAGAGTGGAGGGGACGACAACATACGGGTTGTGGGGGGGGGGCAGCTCAGCTGCTTAAATGTGTCATGTGCCCCCCCCTCCCATAGTGGGAGCATCCTCCCTTTCACAAAAAGAGCTAACCTGTCAGGAAGAAGGCGTGTCTGGGATGCCTTGCATTGAGCAGCTAGTTTTCTACCTGTAGGGGAACGGTTCTTTATGCTCATTGATGGCAGAGCTGAGCTCAAAACTCAAAGTGAACTTCTGTGCATCGCAGACTAGAAACATGACTTAGAGCACTGTTTTTCAACCTCGACAATTTTAAGATGGGTGGACTTCAGCTCCTAGGCTCTCTCTCTCTTTCTCTTTCTCTCTCATTCTTTCTTTCTCTCTCTCTCCTTCTCTCTCCTTTTCTCTCTTTCTCACTCTTTCTCTCATTCTTTTTTCTCTCTCCCCCAGTCTCTCTCATTCTTTCTTTCTTTCTCTCTCTCCTTCTTGCTTTCTCACTCTTTCTCTCACTCTTTTTTCTCTCTCCTCCAGTTTCTCTTTCTCTCATATTCTCTCTCTCATGTTCTTTTTTATTCTTTCTCTCTTCCGTTTTTTTCTCTCTCTCTCTATTTTCTCTCTCCCTCCCATTCTCTCTTTCTCACCCATTCTTTCATTCTCTCTCTTATTTTTTCTCTCTCCCCCAGTTTCTCTTTCTCTCTCATATTCTCTCTCTCATGTTCTTTTTTATTCTTTCTCTCTTCCATTTTCTCTCTCTCTCTCTCTCTTATTTTCTCTCTCTCTCCCATTCTCTCTTTCTCACCCATTCTTTCATTCTCCCTTATTTTTTTTTCTCTTTCTCCCATTCTCTCTGTCTCTCTCTCTTTCTATCTTACTCATTCACTCTCCCTCATTCTTTCTCTCTCTCCCATTTTCTCATATTCTCTCTTATTCTTTTTCTCCCTCGTTCTGTCTATCTTTTTTCCCTCTTATTTTCCTCATATTTTCTTTCTCATTCTTTCTCTATTTCTCCCATTCCATCTCTCTCATTGTCTCTGTTTCATATTCCTGTTCTCATTTCTTTCTCTCTCTCATTCTCTCTTTCTATCTCTCCACAGCCTACCTCTGCTCCCACCAGGTGAGCGACCAAATGAGATGCACTTTTACAGGTTAAGCAGGGTTAGAGTTAAAATCTTCCTTTGACATAGTGCGGCGATCCTGGCCTGTCTGATTAGCTTACAGTTCCTTGCATTGTGCAAAGCCAGAAAATGGGTTAATTTAATCATCAGATGAAGCGTGTCATGCGAATGCAATCAACGTCTGGGGACAAAACGCACAATTCACAGTGGGCATTACTTCAATAAGGCACTTGACCGAAGTATCTTTTCTTTTAAAATAATAGAGGGTAGAGTTCAGATGGCGACAGCTCTGGCACGGACCTCTGGGAGGAGAAAGAGGGGGGTGATTCACATACACACCATTGTGGCTTGTGATACACACACACACATACACACACACACACACACACACACACATGTGTCTGTGTGTGTATATGTATGTATATAATGTATACACATACACACACAATCACATATACCCACAACTATACACACACACACACACACACAAAATCACATATACCCACAACTAAACACACACACTATCACATATACCCACAACTGTATACACACAAAAATCACATATACCCACTACACACACACACAGTGTGCAGCAGCTGCCAAAAAAGCCAACACAGTTCTGGGTTGCATAAACGGAGGGATAGAATCAAGATTACGTGAAGTGTTAATACCACTTTATAATGCTTTGGTAAGGCCACACTTGGAATATTGCATTCAGTTTTGGTCGCCACGATGTAATAAAAGATGTGGAGACTCTAGAAAGAGTGCAGAGAAGAGCAACGAAGGTGATTAGGGGATTGGAGACTAAAACATATGAAGAACAGTTGCAGGAACTGGGTATGTATAGTTTAATGAAAAGAAGGACTAGGGGAGACATGGTAGCAGTGTTCCACTATCTCAGGGGCTGCCACAAAGAAGAGGGAGTCAAACTATTCTCCAGAGCACCTGAGGGCAGGAGAAGCAATGGGTGAAAACTAATCAAGGAGAGAAGCAATTTAGAACTAAGGAGAAATTTCCTGACAATTAGAACAATGAATCAGTGGAACAACTTGCCTCCAGAAGTTGTGAATGCTCCAACACTGGAAGTTTTTAAGAAGATGTTAGCTAACCATTTGTCTGAAGTGGTGTAGGGTTTCCTGCCTAAGCAGGGGGTTCGACTAGAAGACCTCCAAGGTCCCTTCCAACTCTGTTATTCTAGTCTATTCTATTTGAACACTAAATGAACTGCTGTACGTACTCTATACATATTCAAAATGGGAGCCCTAATTAAACCCTGTAAAACTTCAAACATGACAACCAACACTTATACTCCCTGAAAAGTCTTTTTAAAAAGAAAGAAAGAAAGAAAGAAAGAAGGAAGGAGAGAGAGAGAGAGAGAGAGAGAGAGAAAGAAAGAAAAAGAAAAAGAAAAAGAAAAAGAAAAAGAAAAAGAAAAAGAAAAAGAAAAAGCATCAGAGCTTTGTGATAATTGCTTCTAAACTGCACCCATGCTGGCTTTTTTCCCCTTTTTTGTCAAGGCAGTGGATACAGGAACCTGGGCTTTGTATATATTCGCCCATGGTATCTACTTCTCAGTTATTTCGCTGCCTGAAATGGTTCGGCCTACCAGTTTATTGAAACTGTCATTCTCAGCAAATGACAGATAAAGCTGCAGGGCAAAGCATGGAAATGCAGTTTTGTACCGGTGGGCGAGTGGGGGTGTAAAACCAAAAGCTTTTAAGTGCTGAGTAGGATTTCCAACTCGTTGGAATTCTCGGGCTTGTCCTACATTTGTCCATACCTATTCTGCTCCTCTGTGAGAAGTGGGTTTCACATAATTTTACCATCCGTTCGCCGCGCACGGAAAATGCATGCCGTAAGTAGGGGTGGGCTCTACTTACCTTTACTACCGGTTCGCAACGGGGCCACGCGCGGCCCTGTTGTGAACTGATAGTAAAGTTAAGTAGAGCCTACCCCTGGTTCTGACCCAGCTCCCCAAACACGACAGACCCTCTGAAGTGAACTCAAAGATTCCTTTATTAGGAGCGCCAGCAGCCCCGGCAAAAAGTTTCTCTCTCATCGCAGGCTAACAAGTCCATCCGGCCGGAAGATGAATAGTTGTCTGCCACATCTATTCGTCTCCGCCCCCTGCCTTTTATCCCCAGAGCTAGGGTGGAGCTTCGCTAGCAGCGGTGGCTCTTGCGTCCCAAGGACCGGCCCACAGATTTCCACTGCTCTCCTCTCCTCTGCCTTCTGTGTCAGAATATTGCCTGCATATGATGTACCAGAGACTAGAAGGGGTTAAGTCTTTTCAGACATCACATGTGACTATATCAGCCAATGAACTCTCTTATTGGACTCTTACCCAGAAACCACTTGGACATCTTTCCTGTTTTTTTTCTCTCTCTCATCTATCTCTCAGCAAGACAACACGTGAACTTATCTCTCCTCTCAACATCTGAGTCATACAGTTAGGGTAAAAGGTGCAACAGGACGCCCTGTTCATTATTGTATGCATGTATATATTTTGTAAATAATAAAACAACTTTTTGAACCTGAAGCTGTATTGACCAAATAACTTCCTCATAGAACCAAATGAGCACGACCATCAATATATATCTGACAAATGGTAGCAGAGGATGCGCATCTGTGCATCAGGCACTGGACCCAGCTGTTTCTCCTATTCCTCATCAGCCATCTCCAGATCTGGGGGCTGTTGACTCTCCATCGGAGAGCTGACGGACAGCCCAGGTTCCACCTCTGTCTGTCTGTCTGTCTGTCTGTCTGTCTGTCTCTCTCTCTCTGACAGCTCCATTCCCTCTTCCCCCTCGGAGCTCTCAGGTTACCTTGATGCTGACCCTGACTCCCACACCTCTGATTCCGCTGTTAGAGAGGCCGGCAGCCAACAGGCCATAACAAATGCCTTGGTAAAGGCCACACTTGGGATATTGCAACCAGTTTTTAAATTAGCAATAGTTGTTAAGTGAATCCGTCTTCCCCATTAACTTTGCTTGTCAGAAGGTCACAAAAGGTGATTCCATGACCCTGGGTACGCTGCAACCGTCATAAATAGGAGGCAGTTGCCAAGCATCCAGATTTTGATCAGATGACCATGGGGATGCCGGAACGGCCGTAAATGTGAAACATGGTTATAAGTCACTTTTTTCAGGGTCGTTGTAACTTTAAACAGTCCCTCAACGAAGTTGAGGACTACCTGTAATGAACAGAATGTTTTTAGCTAGTGTTCAACTTAAAAATGTTTGTTTAGCAACTGCTCATAGTTACAATGGCACCCAAAAAAATCACACCCAATCCTCATACTTATGACAATTGCAGCATCCTCATGGTCACAGGATCAAAATTCTGGCCCTTGGCAATCGGTGTGTATTTACGACAATTGCAGCGTCCGGATTCATGCGATCACCGTTTGTGACCTTCCTAGCCACTTCCCACAAGCAAAATTTATGGGGAGAGGGGTTAATTAATGACTGCATGATTGGTTTAAGAACTGGAGTGATTTGCTTAAGGACGGTGGCCAAAGAACAATCATATTGGCAGGCGCGACTGACTTCACAACTGCTTTGCTTAGCAACAAAAATTCTGCTTCCAACTGTGTTTGTAAGTTGAGACCTACCTTAGTGCACTTCTTTAGAATAGAATAGAATAGAATAGAATAGAATAGAATAGAATAGAATAGAATAGAATAGAGTAGAGTAGAGTAGAGTAGAGTAGAGTAGAGTAGAGTAGAGTAGATTAGAGTAGAATAGAATAGAATAGAATAGAATAGATAGAGTAGAGTAGAGTAGAATAGAATAGAATAGAATAGAATAGATAAGAGTAGAATAAAATAGTTACAGTAGAGCAAAGTAGAGTAGAGTAGAGTAGAGTAGAGTAGAGTAGAGTAAAGTAGAATAGAATAGAATAGAGTAGAGTAGAATAGATACAGTAGAATAGAGTAAAGTAGAATAGAATAGAATAGAATAGAATAGAATAGAATAGAATAGAATAGAGTAGAGTAGAGTAGAGTAGAGTAGAGTAGAGTAGAGTAGAGTAGATTAGAGTAGAATAGAATAGAATAGAATAGAATAGAATAGAATAGAATAGAATAGATAGAGTAAATAGAATAAATACAGTAGAGTAGAGTAAAGTAGAATAGAGTAGAGTAGAGTAGAGTAGAGTAGAATAGAATAGAATAGAATAGAATAGATAGAGTAGAGTAGAGTAGAATAGAATAGAATAGAATAGAATAGATAAGAGTAGAATAAAATAGTTACAGTAGAGCAAAGTAGAGTAGAGTAGAGTAGAGTAGAGTAGAGTAGAGTAAAGTAGAATAGAATAGAATAGAGTAGAGTAGAATAGATACAGTAGAATAGAGTAAAGTAGAATAGAATAGAATAGAATAGAATAGAATAGAATAGAATAGAATAGAATAGAATAGAATTCTTTATTGGCCAAGCGTGATTAGACACACAAGGAGTTTGTCTTTGGTGTATATGCTCTCAGTGTACATAAAGAAAAAATAAAATATATTCATCAAAAATCATAAGATGCAACCCTTAGTGATACTCATAGGGTACTAATAAGCAATCAAATCATACTAGGAAACTAAATAAAACAATATCTTTATCTTTAATCTTTAATTTGATTTATATGCCACAAGCCACAAGGTTATAGTCATAAATGGGAGGCGATCAGAAGCAGATGTCACATGCTGTAACAACCGGTTCACACAGCAACCTTAAAGGTGAGCACGGGTGCGCCATCCGCACATACATGCGGAATCACAAAACACGGCAATTCGCTCATGTGCACCTTCCGCACAGGCACGCGGTGTCAAAAACACAGCGATATAGGACGGGATTGCGCCCGGATGGGTGGATGAGCCAGTCGCAACTACCAATTCACCCGAACCGGTCCAACCCCGCACTGGAGGTGATAGGTAATAGGAAGGATGAGAAGATGATTAGTAATACAGTCTTCGTAAATAGTTTGACAGTGTTGTGGGAATTAGTCGTTCAGCAGAGTGACCGGCTTTTCTCAAATATGCCTGGTTGTGACGTGGGAGAATCACAACACGAAGTTTGGAGAACGACAAATCACAGCTAAATTTGACCATATGGCTCAAAAATTAGAAATTCAAGAAGTTGGCAGCGAAATGATCACTGAATAAATCTCTCCCTCTCCTCCGCTTTAAGGGGAGCAGATGTTCATGCCTGCTTCCAGCGCCAAGTGAAATGCCACCTGCTAGTTTCAAAGGCCCAACAGATGCAAACAGCAGAGGAACAGGTCAACCAGTGGTTTCTTTGGTTAGTTGGCAACCTGCTGGGCTCCCTGGCTGCCGTGTGATTGTAAAAGGTAAAGGTTCCCCTCGCACATATGTGCTAGTTGTTCCCGACTCTAGGGGGCGCTGCTCATCTCCATTTCAAAGCCGAAGAGCCAGCACTTTCCGAAGACGTCTCCGTGGTCACGTGGCCGGCATGACTCAACGCCAAAGGCGCACGGAACGTTGTTACCTTCCCACCAAAGGTGGTCCCTATTTTTCCACTTGCATTTTTAACGTGCTTTCGAACTGCTCGGTTGGCAGAAGCTGGGACAAGTAACGGGAGCTCACCCCGTTAGGCGGCACTAGGGATTCGAACCGCTGAACTGCCGACCTTTCGATCGACAAGCTCAGCGTCTTAGCCACTGAGCCGCGGCATCACACCGTGAGCCGTCACACCGTGACACCCCATCTCACCATGAGCCGTGTGATTGTAACCTCTTGGAAATGCCGTAATTCCAGCCAGACCAAGTAAAAAAACAAAAAAGCTACTATTTCGATTTATTAGCTATTTCCTTTTGAGTGCCAAGAGCAGAGACCACCCGGAGTGGGGTAATTGAATTAATCCCAGGATTTGAAAGACAGCATCTTCAGGGGCAGCAAAAAAACCAAGTTGTTAATATCAGGCATTGGGTGGTTTCTGGAGAAAACAGAACATCTGGAATGAAGATCTTTTCTGACATCTGGCTGGGTTCCATAGCTGGCTTTCCTTCCCCTAAAATGCCCTGGGCTCACCACAGCTGCACCGTCGGCCCTCCAAATAAAAGGAATAAAATAAAATGAAAGTCTTCAGCAGACATATTAACAGAATAACAGAGTTGGAAGGGACCTTGGAGGTCTTCTAGTCCAACCCTCTGCTTAGGCAGGAAACCCTATACCCGTGATGACAAACCTATGGCACGGGTGCCACAGATGGCACATGGAGCCATATCAGTGGGCACACGAGCATTGCCGTAGCTCAGCTCCAGCGCGCATATGTGCACCGGCCAGTTGATTTTTGGGCCTTCCGGTCTCACCGGAAGTTGGGAAATGGGCTGTTTCCAGCCTCCGGAGGGCCTCTGGGGGTGGTGGGGAAGGCTGTTTTCACCCTCCCCAGGCTCCTAGAAAGCCTCTGGAGCCTGGGGAGGGTGAAAAACGGGCCTACCAGGCCCACCATGCCATCGCGTGTCAAAAGCGGAGAGGACACGCACACGCATGTGCGGGGGGCATTGAATTATGCATGTGCGCACACACGTGGGCGACCTCCCTGCGCTCTTCCCCACGTTTGGCACGCAACAGCAAAAAGGTTAGCCGTCACTGTCCTATACTATTTCAGACAGATGCTTGTCCAATCTCTTCTTAAAAACCCCCAGTGCTGGAACATCCATAACTTCTGGTGGCAAGTCGTTCCACTGATTAATTGTTCTAACTGCCAGGAAATTACTCCTTAATTCTAAGTTGGTTGTCTCCTTGAATAGTTTCCATCTGTTGCTTCTTGTCCTGCCTTCAGGGGCTTTGGAGAATAGGTCGTCCCCCTCTTTTTTGTGGTAACCCTTCAAATATTCGAACACTGCTATCATGTCACCCCTAGTCTTTCTTTTCATTAAAGTAGACATGCTCTGTTCTTTATATGTTCTTCATATGTTCTTCATATGTTTTGGACTCCAGTCCCCTAATATTGTCCTCCATCATGGCATCTCCAACCAGCAAGAAATATCTAATCCGATATGGTGAGGATAAAGAAGCAGATCTGTTAGGGAAACTCGGATTCCTGAAGAAACTGCAGTCAGAAAAGTCAAGATGGTGAAAATGCACTTGAAATTGTGCTTGTTTATATATGTGTGAGGCCCATTAATAAAGGGTGGAGAACCAGAGGTGCCATCTTGGCTACCATTTTGAATTATCTTTTTTTTGACCTAACCCTACAGATACCCAGGCTGGAATTTATTTATTTATTTATTATTGGTTCAATTTATATGCCGCCCTTCTCCGGAGACTCAGGGCGGCTTACAATGCGTTAAGCAATAGCCTTCATACTTTTGTATATACCTGCTTAGTAGGGCTTTCAGCCCCCCCCCCCAAAGCGGTGTTCTTTTTTTATACAAAGTCAGCTTATTGCCCCCACAATCCGGGTCCTCATTTTACCTACCTCGGAAGGATGGAAGGCTGAGTCAACCCTGAGCCTGGTGAGATTTGAACTCGCAGTAATTGCAGGCAGCTGGTGTTACTTAACAGTGCTCTAGTCTGCTGCGCCCCCAAGGTGCAGAATTACAGTATGTCACAGAACAGATTGGTCTGTGTAACAGATTAACAGAGTTGGGAGGGACCTTATAGGTCGGTGATGGCTAACCTTTTTGCCGTTGCGTGCCAAAAGCGGGGGGAGTGTGGAGGGGTTGTGTGTGTGTGTGTGTCCATACCCATAATTCAATGTGCCCCTCCCCCCATACATGCAAGCACAACCCCCCTGCACTCCCCCAGGTGGGCCCGCTAGGCCCATTTTTCGCCTTCCCCAGGCTCCAGAGGCTTTCTTGGAGTCTGGGGAGGGCAAAAACAGCCTTCCCCACCCCTGTAGAGGCCCTCCAGAGGCCGGAAAGGGCCCGTTTCCCGACTTCCGGTGGGACCGGAAGGCCTGATAATCAGCTGGCCAGCGCATGCTTGCATGCTGGAGCTGAGGTAGAGCAATGCTCGCGTGCCCACAGATATGGCTCCGTGTGCCACCTGTGGCACGCGTGCCATAGGTTCGCCATCACGGCTGTATGGGATAATATATTCATACTAAATCTGAATCCTGAAGGAATTGCTGCGGGAATGCAAACATGGACTACTTTTCACCCTAATTACACATACACATACACACACACACACACGTCCATATACAGCAGAGGTGTCAAAATGGCGGCCCAAGAGCCAGATGTGTCACGCACAAGCCATGCCCGCCCCAGCTCCACAAAGGGAAAAAAATGCCGCGATACGTCACGTGACAGCAACATGACGCGGTGAGTTTGAAACCCGTGATATACAGGAAGTCCTTGACTTACAACCACTCGTTTAGTGACCAAGGCCCTGTGTCAAGTTTCCGAAAGATGCCCTAATTAATTCATGAGCCATGATCCAAACTTCAAAGGAAATATAGCCATTTATTAGGAGCAACATTCCGGCAATACTCGGATGCAGTTAGGACTGATCCTATGTAGATTTACGTTCCCCTATGACCCTGTCTCTCCCCTCCTCTCTGGCCATGTCATAAATCACATTCTCCAGTTAACCACTTTGGCTGGCTATGAAACCTAACACCCTCCTTCTGATTGCGGTCAGAAAGAATGTATGGAATTCACTTCAGTTCTCCCTCCCTCCTGCTCATGGCAACTTGAAAGCTTTGCAAGTTGACACCCTGCTTGCATCCAGTTTTGGTCCCCGCGTTATAAAAAAAGATGTTGAGACTTTGGAAAAAGTGCAAAGAAGAGCAACTAAGATGATGAAAGGCTTGGGGACTAAATCCTATGAAGAACAGTAGCAGGATTTGGGTTTGGCCAGTCTAGCGAAAAATAAATAAAATAAATAAATAAGTAAATAACTTTATTGTCATTGTACGTGTATACACAGTATACCCATACAACGAAATTCACTTAACACCCAAAGAGCAGGTCCAACACACATAACAATCCCCAAACACACTCCCACCCACCACACATTTTCCCCACCCCTAAACCACCCAAACATCCACACAACAGACCAAGTAATATTGTCCAACAGCTCACTGATGGTGGCTCTTTAGTTCATTGTTGAGTGCAATTATAGCTCTGGGATAAAAACTATTCAGAAAACGTGTGGTCCAAGTTTTAGTTGTTCTGTATCTTCTGCCAGAAGGCAACAGTCCAAAAAGATCGTAAGCAGGATGGGAAGAGTCTCTGAGAACGTTATGCAACTTTCTCAAACAGAAGGATTAGTGGGTGACATGATAGCAGTATTCCAATATTTGAAGTGCTGCCACAAAGAAGAGGGGGTCAAATTATTCTCCAAAGCACCAGAAAGCAAGAAAAGTTCAAAGAAGAGCAACTAAGATGATTAAAGGCTTGGAGACTAAAATATATGAAGAACGGATGCAGGAATTGGGTATTGCCAGGCTAGAGAAAAGAAGGACCAGGGATGACATGATAGCAGTCTTCCAGGATCTGAGGGGTTCCCGCAAAGAAGAAGGGATCAACTTATTTTCCAAAACACCAGAGAAACAATGGATGGAAACTAACCAAGGAGAGAAGCAACCTGGAATTGAGGAGAAACTTCTTAACAGTGAGGACAATTAACCAGGGACCAAGACCAACAGGACGGTAGAAAGCCCACCAAGAAAGCTGGTGAGCTCCCTTGGATGGAGACATTCAAGCTGAGAGCCCTCTGTTGAGGCACCTTCAACTTGGACCCCTGCCCTGAGCAGGGGTTGGACTACTAGATGAGACCTTCGTGGCCCCTTCCAACGCTAGGATTCGTTGCTTCTATAAAAAATACCCCCTGGTTGAATCACCGTACTCGTGGCACCCCAGGCAAAAAAAAATAAAATAAAATAACCAGTGGGCCTAGAAAGAGAGCAATTAAAACAGGCACCTCAAGAAAGTCCTGGCTGTCCACAGAGCTCTGACGAACCAACCTGCGCACCAGTGAGGTCCGAGTGTGGCCCAAAGATGAGAGGGCAGGCAGGGATTTCGCCTCGTTCCACTCCACGTGCAACGTATTGTCCACAGCCACTGCAGGGGAGAGCAGAGAGTGAGGTCAACCTCGGGGGCGCCACAAGAAGGAGACAGAGAGCAATCCCCTAAAGTCGTATTTCTCAACCTTGGCAACTTTAAGGCAGGTGGACTTCAACTCCCAGAATGGCTGTCTGGGGCATTCTGGGAGTTGAGGTCCACCGTTCTTCAACGTCTATGGAGATTCTCAAGTCATCCAGATCACAGTTGTCCCAAAGGTGCTGTTAGGAAATGGTTATTTGTCTACCTAGTTGGTCAGGCAATATATAAACCAACAATGTATGTTTGCAGTCAGAAAGGTAGTATATTGCTTTAAGACTGTATTGCATCATCCTGTATCCTGATTGGCTAAGCTCTGTAGCCAATGTACTTAAGGGAAGTCAGGATCATGGCTTGTGTGGATACTACACCATTTTACCTGCTTATTTGCTGTAACTCTCTACCTGATCTCTCTGCATGATCACTGTTTGAACATAGCTACATGTTGCTTTCCACTATTTATTGAATGTTTTGAAAAGAGCCTTGGTGGTGCAGCAGACTAAAGTGCTGTCAAGTAGCACCCGCTGCCTGCAATTACTGCAAGTTCAAATCTCACCAGGCTCAAGGTTGACTCAGCCTTCCATCCTTCCAAGGTAGGTAAAATGAGGACCCAGATTGTGGGGGCAATAAGCTGACTTTGTATAAAAAAAAAAGAACACCGCTTGTGGGGGGGGGGCAAAAGCCCTACTAAGCAGGTATATACAAAAGTATGAAGGCTATTTCTTAATGCATTGTAAGCCGCCCTGAGTCTCCGGAGAAGGGCGGCATATAAATCGAACCAATAAATAAATAAATAAATATTGAACTTGTTCCTGTTCTGAAACTCAAGAAGAACTGTTTTATTGTGTATGACTACAACTGGTAAGAAGACTTTGTACTTGAAATATCCCTGGATTGATTTTTTACCTCTCGTCTTATCTGTGTATGACTTGGATTGTTTTTGGACTTTGCTTTACTTTTTCAAAAAGTAAAAGACTACAACAACTCAGTGTGTTTGTATGTTGACTGTGATTATTCACAACCACTCCCAGTCGCTTTTCATGTGTTTACTCAAAGGGTACTCTGCTCAATATCCTACAACATCGGTTATGAGCCAAGAATATCCTTAACAGGTGCTTTTTTTTTTCAAGGGGCAACTGGACTTTCTGGTTTTTTCCTTGAAGATGTTTCGCTTCTCATCCAAGAAGCTTCTTCGGCTCTTCTTCTGAGCTGAAGAAGCTTCCTGGATGAGAAGCGAAACGTCTTCAGTGAATAACGAGAAAGTCCACTTGGGGAAAAAAACACCTTTGGGACACCCATCATAAAGTTGCCAAGGTTGGAAAAATCCTGTCCTAGGATTAACCCCACCCCACTCCATGCAACTAGCCAAATTAGGCCTCACTTCCTGATTTCCTCAAAGCTTGCAAGTGTCTGAACTGCTTGTAAGTAACTTTCTTCAGGTTGTCGTAAATTTGAAGGGCTGCCAAATGAATGGTTGTAAGATAAGTTCTACCTGCAATGTATTTCTTTCTTTACTAGATTCCTATCACAGATAAGCTAACATGTCTACTTTAAAGCAGGGGTCTCCAACCTTGGCAACTTTAAGACTTGTGGACTTCAACTCCCAGAATTCTGGGAGTTGAAGTCCACAAGTCTTAAAGTTGCCAAGGCTGGAGACCCCTGCTCTAAAGCACCTGAAGGCAGGACAAGAAGTAACGGAGGGAAGTTTATCAAAGAGAGAACCAACCTAGAATTAAGGAGAAATTTCCTGACAGTGAGAACAATTAATCAGTGGAACGATTTGCCTTCAGAAGTTGTGAATGCTCCAACACTGGAAGTTTTTAAGAAGAGACTACTGATGGAGACTCTGTTGTAAAGGATAGTTTTCAACGTACGACCACAGTTGAGCCCAACTGTTTATGTTGCCAAGTGAGAAATTTGGTGAAGTGAGTTGACCGCTTTCCTTGCCACATTTGTGAAGAGAATCACCGCAGTTGTTTCAATTAGTAACACGGCTGTTAAGTGAAACTGGTTTCCCCATGGACTTGGCTTGTCAGGGATGGGATTCAGCCGGTTCGGAATGGTTTGAGCAAACCGGTAGTTACGGCCAGTGGCTGGGCCTGCACCCTCGTCACAGCCCTATCCCGTCTTATACAATCGCCGTGTTTTTGACACAGTGCACATGTGTGCAAGGCACACGCACTGACATATTCGATTCTGGGTGAACCTGCTGTTAAATTATATGAAGCCCACCTCTGCCCGGGACACTGCAACTGTCATAAATGTGAGTCAGTTGTCAAGCATCCAAATGCAAATAAGGTGGCCATGGGGAAACTTCAATGGTCATAAGTGTGAAAAATGGCCCGAAGTCGCTTTTTTTCAGTGCCGTTCAATGGCGGGTTTCAAATATTTTTTACTACCGGTTCTGTGGGTGTGACTTGGTGGGCGTGGCTTGGTGGGCATGGCATGGCTTGGTGGGCGTGGCTAAATAGGCGTGGCAGGAGAAGAATACTGTAAAATCTCCATTCCCACCCCGCTCCAGGGGAAGGATACTGTAAAATCTCCATTACCTCCCCACTCCAGGGGAAGGATACTGCAAAATCTCCATTACCTCCCCACTCCAGGGGAAGGATACTGTAAAATCTCCATTACCTCCCCAATCCAGGGGAAGGATACTACAAAATCCCCATTTCCTCCTGATCAGCTGGGACTCGGGAGGCAGAGAATAGATGGGGGCAGGGCCAGTCAGAATTTTTACTACCGGTTCTCCGAACTACCTCAAACCTTTCGCTACCGGTTCGCCAGAACTGGTCAGAACCTGCTGAACCTCTGGTGCCATTGTAACTTTGAATGATCACTAAGCAACCTGTTGTTCGTTGAAAGCTACCTGTACACTGTTGTACGCTTTGCCTGAGTGTGAAAACCTTCCTTCTGACTATCCCAGATTCAAAGAATTGGATCTGGGCAGTCAACGTTTTCGGGAAGCTTTCTAAAGATAGCTGCCACAAGGTTGCCTCCAGCTGAATTGTGGCTCAGGTGGGTAATTGGCAAAATAGCGGTCAGAGAGTTGTGTTCTGGTTTGTTTATTTGTTTGGTTTTGCCCTCAGCGGTTTACCTCCAGCCTAAGAAATCATTTCAAAAGAGAAGAAGGCTTTTTGCGAAGTGTGCATGGATGGAGAGTGCTGTTCTTGCATTTAATGGAAATGCAATTTAATGGAAATACACTTTAGTCACAAAGTGTAGCACAGGATATCCGAGAATGCTCCGATATCCATCCACAATGGAGCCCTCGACGGTTGCTGAGCGAGACACTCGTGACGTGAGTTTTGCCTCGTTTTACAACCTTTCTCACCATACAGTAGTGGTCAAAATTGTGGAAATGTTTTGGGAAAAGTTTATTTTTGCGATTTGATGGCTAATAGCACCACTTTTTTTTTTTTTTTTTGAGTTTCAAGATAATCCTATTCCACTGCTGGAATGGCCTGGGAATAGCCCAGTCCTTAAACCAATTGAAAACCCAGTTAATAGAAGCCATCATTCAATCTTGGTTTCACATTATAACAGCTGCAGAACCAAAAGACTTGGTTCACTTCATGGGAAGACGTGGTAAGGCCGTAATTCATGCTAAAGGTTACCCAACTAAGTATTAACTGACATGGTGATAATTTTTGTATATCTTGTTCTTTCTACGGTGATTTTTGCATATCTCATTTTTTTCTACGTGTTTCACTTTCCTTCTTTGTACTGTAACTGCTATTCTAATAGCAAATCCTTCATAAAAGTTGTTGCATTGCATTCTTGAATACATTATCTCTCCATTGATATATAATTTTATGTGCTACTCCAAGAAAAAGTGGGGTTATTAGCTAGTTTTAGAAAATACACTTTTCCCAAAAGGTTTCCACAATTTCTGGCCACTATTGTAGTTGCTAAGGGAATTACTGCAGTTGTTAAGTTAGCAACGCGGTTATTAAGTGAATCTGGCTTCCCCGTTGACTTTTGAGTGATGTTAGGGTTTTTTTTTTTTTATTTTGATGTTACCAAGGAGCAAACTCCACACTCTCTAGCACTGATGAGGTTACATAGATGGGTAACGAAATGTCTGTAAGCAAAGAAACGAGCTCTGAGGACACTAAGGACTCCACAGATGGAATAAATCCTTGAAGCATTGTTGTTATTTTTTAATGTCCTACACTGCAACTCCAGAATGGCAAAGAGAGATCTGTAACTTTTGATCTGCACCTGCTAATTTTGAGAACGCAGAGAGCTTTTGCTTTGCAGTTAAACTGCTCTTTCTCTTAAGCATTCCTCCCCCCCCCACACCTCCAGCCATTAATACGAAATTGTTATGAGCGCAGCTGAGCTCACAGACAACCTGAAGGCAGAGGAGAGATCCAGAGCCTCTCCAATCGGATCAAAGTGAGAATTAAGCATGCCCCACAAAGCACAGAACCTAAAGGAAACCAACCTTAACCCAGACTGTCCTTGGGAAGGACAGAGTCTCAACATCCAGCTCATGAATCCAAATAAAAGCCCAGGATCATTTCGTTTCCGAAAATCTTACCGTTTATTGAGTATGCAGCATGGTAATGTCGAGGCAAAACTAACTCTGAGGTTCCCAAACCCCAGTCCATAGAACAAAACAATACTTTTCCAAGCCCAAACTCCCAACATCTCACTTATTCTATGTAAACAAGTTCTCTTAGTTATGGGAACCATCCGCTTCAACTCCACACCTGTTATGATGTCCTTGAACAGATTTCAGGCTCCCACGGCCTTCAGCAGAATCCTAGAAGTTTCGTTTCTCTGTCTAACCCATTTAGAAGTTTCGTTTCTCCGTCTAACCCAGGAGTCGCCAACCTGTGGGCTACAGCCCATACCGGGCCGTGGCCTGTTGGCTACCGGGCTGCATGAGTGACTGACCAGTGCACGTGTGTGTGTGTGTGTGTGTGTGCGTATGCACATACACCACACTTGCGGTAGTGACGCATGCCCGCTTGTGGCCCCATTGTGTACCACGCATGGTCCTGTTCACATGCAGGCATGGCCCCATTCACACATGCGCATGCCAGTGGTGGTATTCAGCCGGTTCTATCTGGTTCAGGTGAACTGGTAGCGGCAGCTGCGGGAGGCTCCGCCCACCTGCCCGGATGTCATCATGTCCCATTCAGAAGTCGGTTTCAGCAGGTTCTGACCAGTTCTGGAGAACCGGTAGTGGAAATTTTGAGTAGTTCGGAGAACCGCTAGTAAAAATGCTGATTGGCCCCACCCTCATCTATTCTCTTCCTCCTAAGTCCCAGCTGATTAGGAGGGAATGGAGACTTTGCCGTATCCTTCCCCTGCCACGCCCACCAAGCCACGCCCATGAAGCAATGCCATGCCCACTAAGCCACGTTCACAGAACCAGTAGTAAAAAATTTTGAAACCCACCACTGGTCTCATTAATGCAAGTTTTTAATGCTCTATGGAAGGCACTCTGCGCACGCACACATACTCACGTTTGAAAACTGGTAACAAAGGTAAGTGCATACCAGCCCTGGTGCATGTATGCATAAAGGCACCTGCCCCTCTCCCCCCGCCCCCGGGCCACCAACCCAAAAAGGTTGGCGAACTCTGATCTAACCCATTTGTGAAGCAACACCTCCCCCCCTCTTACTCTAATAGCAAGTTGAAACAAAGAGGCACATAGCTGCCAAAGTTTCATCCTTGACAGGCTAATATTAACCAATTTATCACCCCAGTGTTGGAGATGTGGTCACAAACTAGGGACATACTACCACATGTGGTGGATGTGCCCTAAGGTGAGGAAATTTTGGTATAAAATTAAAGGGTGGTTGGAAGAGATTACACTCCAAAAGATAGATTTTAAACCAGAGATGTTCCCCCTAGGAATGATTGATAAAAAAATGGAAAAAAAGTCTCTATTATATTATATTGCATATTCTAACGGCAGCCAGAATTACTCTAGCGCAAATGTGGAAGTTGACCAATACACCATCGGAAGAAACAATAATAAAGAAAATCCTCGAATGCACCGAAATGGATAAATTAACGATGGAGATCAAAGAAAGAGAAGACTCGGATTATTATAAAGTGTGGAATAGGTTTTATACATGGTTGGAAAACAGAAATCAAATTAAGAAATAAGAATATAAAGTGAAATTAGATATTAACATACTGGATATAAATGTAAATAATGATCCTGCTAACAAAACAGTTAATTATGAATATTTAAAAATAAAGAGAAGGAGCGGGAGGATAAAAGCTAAGAGTAAAGACAAAAGTCGATGCAGAAAGTTGTAAAATTGTATATATCTGTTATTAGTATTGTATTTTAACGTCTGGTGTACGTGTGTTTTTGTTTTTTGTTTTTGTCTCTTGATTTCGTTTGCTATTGTGTGTTTGGTTTTAAAATGTAAAATACTCAATAAAAATTATTTTATTAAAAAAAAAAAAGTTGAAGATCAAACCCTTTGGCCACCCAATGAGAAGAGAGGACTGACTGGGAAAGATCCTGATGTTGGGAAGGATCGAAAGCAAAAGGAGAAAGGGACAGCAGAGGATGAGATGGTTAGATAGTGTCATCGATGCAACGAACATGAATTTTAGCAAATTCCGGGATACAATGGAGGACAGAGGGGGCCTGCCATGGGGTCGGAAAGAGTCAGACATGACTTAGCGCCAGGGGTCGGCTGCTGGGGGTTCACAGGGGTTCGGGAGAACCTCTAGCTAAGATTCTGTGCAGTTCGGAGAACTCCCAAATCCCACTCCTGGCTGGCCACGCCCACCCCATCCCTCCCCTCCCAGGAGTCCCCATTGCCAGTGGTGAAATCCAAATTATTTTACTACTGGTTCTGTGGGCGTGCCATGGTGGGCATGGTGTGGCTTGGTGGGCATGGCAGGGGAAGGATACTGCAAAATCTCCATTCCCACCTCACTCCTCGGGGAAGGATATTGCAAAATCTCCATTCCCACCCCACTCTGGGGCCAGCCAGAGGTGGTATTTGCCGATTCTCCAAACTACTCAAAATTTCCACTACCGGTTCTCCAAACTGCTCAAAATTTCTGCTACCGGTTCTCCAGAACCTGTCAGAACCTGTTGGATTTCACCCCTGCCCCATGCGGCCCATTTTAGATGCAGGTAAGTGCCGGGCACGCACGGAGGCTCAGGGAGGGTGAAAAATGGGCCTACCGGAAGTCTGGGAAGGCTGGAAACGGGCCATTTCCGGCCTACAGAGGGCCTCCGAAGCCTGCTGTTTTCACCCTCCCAGAGGCTCTAGGAAAGCCTCTGGAGCCCGGGGAGGGCAAATCACCCCCCCACCGTGGTACAGGAGGCTGACTAGACCATGCCCACCATGGCCACGCCCACCCAGCACCTGGGCAGAGAACCCCTTGCTAAAAATTTTGAAGCCCACCCCTGCTTAGCGCCTGAACCACAACAAAAAAAACAAAGCACAGAATAGCTATTTCACATAAACTGCTAACTCAGCAGAGAGTTTTCCGCCGGCCTGAATTCCTGAAAACAGCCCGACAGCTCAAACAATGTATGAATTAATAAAAGCCAAGGAAGCTACATAGTAATATGCCAAAAACATAATCCATAGAGGAGACCTTGCAACGAGCAAACTCCTGCGGTGAAGTGGAAGACATGCATTCAAGAATATCCTCTCAGTACCAATAGAGGGAAATATTTGTAGCTACCAGACCCAGCCCTGGGATGTTACCTAGTCAGGTAATAAAACGTCTACGAGAAAACAACTGAGCCCAGAAAGCACCAAAGGAACCCCAAAATATACATTTGTTCTGGATGCATATGATAAAGGGGAGTGAAT
>NC_142068.1:8057500-8105000 GCF_059756535.1 Pantherophis guttatus | reverse complement strand
TACCCCCCCTCCCCCACATATATGACCCAGAGAAACATCATAATCTAGTTCAAATGTGTACATACACATAGTGGAAACAAAGAATCCTGCAAGTTTACAAGACGGCTGGCTGGCTGAAGGACAGATCTTCCACTAGCTACCGAGAAGAACCCAGAAGTTTTATTTGAGGGGTACATGACGTGGATTTTGTAAGTTGTTAACTGACATAGTTACTTCGTGTTTAAATCAAACTTATTTTTCTCTCATTTCATTACGGACTGGAATATAGGAAAACGTTTTATCCTATTGCTGTATGGATTGATTGATTGATTCATTGTTTCTAACATTCGTAAACTGAAAGGGATGGATGGATGGATGGATGGATGGATGGATGGATGGATGGACAGATGGACGGATGGAGACTAATCTCCTGATAAGAAAAAGTTTGTTAGTGCTAAATGGCATCTGATTTATCTCTTCGTGAACTCCAAACAACCTTTTCCCGTCAGACCTCATTTTAATGAACATGTGTGATATTATGGGATGCCAATATGTAACGTGTTTCACTACATGTAATTGATTGACCATGCCAAGAGGAAGTGACTTTTGTCCTGTGCAATCACCTTTCCTCTCGCATTTTCCTTGATGTCTTAACTAAAAAAAGGGAATGTAAGGCTGAAGGTACCCTAATAAATTGCTTTTAATTGATCTTCCAACTTGGTTGCTTATTGGGAAAGGTAAACCTAAGCAGAATCTAGGGCCAGATTTGGCTATCAATTCAAACAACATATTTGGTCAGGCCAAGTAAAGGCATCCCCAACCTTGGTTAATTTCAATCTTGGTGAGGTTCCCCCACCCTTTTTATTAGCATATTATGCAAAGCCTGTCTGGGAGCTACCTGTTCCAAATTATTATCAATTACATTATTTGAAATACATGTGATAGACTATAGATGTCATCTTGCATACATTTGAAATTCAAATTCGATTTGAAATGTGATTTGAAAAAAAAAAAGAAATCTAAGGATGAGAAAAGTAAGATTCTACACTTAGAATTAGAATTAGAATTCTTTATTGGCCAAGTGTGATTAGACACACAAGGAATTAGTCTCCGGTGCATAAGCTCTCAGTGTACATACAACAGTAGTGATAGATCATTATCATAGTCATTGTAAAAAATAAATTCGTCATAAAACATTAGATACAACACTTAGGGATAGACACGGGTGCTAAATAAGCAATCAACATAAATCATACTAGGATACTAATTAAACAATTTAAATCGTAAGATGCAAGCAACAAAGTTATAGTCCTAAGAAGATAAGGAGATAGGTAATAGGGAAGATGAGAATAATGAAGGTAATACTGACTTTCCAGATAATTTGACAGTGTTGTGGAAATTAGTTCCTTAGCAGAGTGATGGCATGGGGGAAAAAACTGTCCTTGTGTTTAGTTGTTCTGACGTGCAATGCCCTATAGCGTCGTTTTGAGGGTAAGAGTTGAAACAGTTTATGTCCAGGATGCGAGGGGTATGTAGATATTTTCACAGCCCTCTTTTTGACTTGTGCAATATATAGATCCTCAATGGAAGGCAGGTTGGTGGCACAGTACTGGAAGAAGGAAGATCCACCTACCATTGAGGAATGGACATTAAAAGTTGTGCATCTGGCTGAGATGGCAAAAATTTCAGCATATCTTAAAGATCATTCAAATGAAAGATACATATCAGAAATGGAGAAGGTGGATTGATTATATACAAAAAAAGTATCCGAACAAGAAGATTCATATAGCTTATGAATGAAATATTTTTAAGTAGTTTATGTTTATAGTTCTTGAGTTATAAGGAGTTAAAGATTTAGGGAGAATATGAATGCAATAATTTGTTAGCATATCTTAGCTTTATGTTTCTGAGTGCTATACCCTGTGCCTGTTCTGGGAAGTCTAGGGAGGGGGGTGGGGGTGGGGAAGGAGGGGAGGGGGAAAGGGCGGGGGGGGGAGAAAATGTTTGTATTTCTTATAAAACTTTTCAATAAAAAAAAATGGAAGGCAGGTTGGTAGCCATTGTTTTTTCTGCAGTTTTAATTATCCATTTAAACAATAAAAACCAAATGTACAGGTATAGAATAGAAGTTACTCGCCTCAATAGCAGTAACTGTGAGAGGGATGTTGGAGTCCTAGTGGACAATCACTCAAATATGAGCCAGCAGTGTGCGGCAGCTGCCAAAAAAGCCAATGCAATGCTAGGCTGCATTAACAGAGGGATAGAATCAAGATCACGTGAAGTGTTAATACCCCTTATTCTGCCTTGGTAAGATCACACTTGGAATACTGCATCCAGTTTTGGTCGCCACAATGTGAAAAAGATGTTGAGACTCTAGAAAGAGTGCAGAGAAGAACAACCAAGATGATTAGGGGACTGGAGGCTAAAACCTTTGAAAAAGAGTTGGAGGAAGTGGGTGTCAGCACTTCAAGCTGCATTTACTCTAGTGCTGACATAAGAAGGAGAAGGAGGCGTCTGGAAAGGGACGTTTGACTTTTCACCTACTTATTTTCCCTGGAGATAATATCCCCTAGGAGATGGGATGGGAGGGGGGAAATTCCTTTGAGCTGGAGCAGTAGATTAGGGGTAGAATGACTTGGAAGATGGCCAATGAGTGCAGGGGAGTGGGGAATGGAAAGGGAGGGTTTTGGATCTGGAAGTCAGTGTTGGCTTCGATGGAATCGGATTATAGAATGTCGTGCTTAATAAATAGGAGTTTTTCTTCAAAGATTTTGTTTGAAATGCAATTTATTTGAGACGACCTCGAAACCTGACAGTGGGTATGTCTAGTTTAATGAAAGTTTAATGAAAGGGATGCAGTGGCTCAGTGGCTAAGATGCTGAGCTTGTCGATCAAAAGGTCGGCAGTTCAGCGGTTCAAATCCCTAGTGCCGTGTAACAGGGTGATCTCCCGTTACTTGTCCCAGCTTCTGTCAACCTAACAGTTCGAAAGCACGTAAAAAATGCAAGTAGGATAATAGGGACCACCTTTGGTGGGAAGGGAACAGCATTCCGTGCGCCTTTGGTGTTTAGTCATGCCAGCCACATGACCACGGAGACGTCTTTGGACAGTGCTGGCTCTTCGGCTTTGAAATGGAGATGAGCACCGCCCCCTAGAGTCAGGAACGACTAGCACATATGTGTGAGGGGAACCTTTACCTTTACCTTAGTTTAATGAAAAGAAAGACTAGGGGTGACATTATAGCACTGTTCCAATATTTGAGGGGCTGCCACAAAAAAGTGGGGGTCAACCTATTCTACAAAGTACCAGAAGACAGGACAAGAAGCAACAGATGGAAACTTAGCAAGAAGAGAAGCAACCTAGAATTAAGGAGAAATTTCCTGACAGTGAGAACAGTTAATCAGTGGAACGATTTGCCTCCAGAAGTTGTATATGCTCCAACATTGGAGGTTTTTAAGAAGAGATTGGGCAACCATTTGTCTGAAATGGTATCGTGTTTGAGCAGGGGGTGAGACTAGAAGACCTCCAGGGTCCCCTTACAACTCAGTTATTCAGCTCTGGATTCTATTTTGTCCCTTATGGGAAAGTTAAAATCTTTTGTAATATTTCCAGAAATGTCAAAACCGGAACATAAAGAGTTTTCCTTTTTTTTTTTTTTTTTAGAGACAATGAAAAATTATGGGAAAAATGATTTTTTTTAAAAAGCACTCCTTATCCCTCAAATATTTTTGGCCTTTTGGTGCCACGACTTGTGTGCATGATGCATAACGCTGTTCGCCAAATCATCATGGTACCCGCTGCGTTAAATTGAGAAGAGAAGTGGAGATGGCTAATTTTCCAAACAAAATATTAAATGAGTAAGAACGGTAATTTGCAATCGCTCATGACAATGCGGCGGCTAAAATAGAATTTGATATTCTAATTTTAGGAGTCTTAAAGAGAATTGTGGAGGGCGAGCTTTCTCCTTCCCTCTTCTTAATAATTGGGGAAGCGGTATAGTTCTAAGTAAGTGGTTTATTTTAATACAAAATATAATGGCCAAAAAGTTTTCCCAGTTGCAAAGTATGATTGTGAAAATTGGACCATAAGGAAGGCTGAGCGCCAAAGAATTGAGGCCTTTTGAACTCTGGTGCTGGAGAAGACTCCTGCGGGTCCCTTGGACTGCAAGGCGATCCAACCAGTCAGTCCTAGAGGAGATCAACCCTGACTGCTCTTTAGAAGGTCAGATCCTGAAGATGAAACTCAAATCCTTTGGCCACCAAATGAGAAGGAAGGACTCCCTGGAGAAGAGCCTAATGCTGGGAACGATGGAGGGCAAAAGAAGAATGGGATGACAGAGAACGAGGTGGCTGGATGGAGTCACTGAAGCAGTCGGGGTGAGCTTCAATGGACTCCAGAGGATGGTAGAGGACAGGAAGGCCTGGAGGAACGTTGTCCATGGGGTCGCGATGGGTCAGACAGGACTTCGCAACTAACAGCAACAATACTCAGAAAGAGGGAATAAAAGAGCAGAGAACGACCAGCAACATGGGGCATAGACTCAGCAGCATAGACTTCACCGTTGGAAGGACTGAAAGACCGGATTAAAAACAAATTACCATGGAGAAAAATCTATCTACATCAGTGTTTCTCAACCTTGGAAGCTTGAAGATGGGTGGACTTCAACTTCCAAGGTTGAGAAACACTGATCTACATAGTCAGTAAGAGTTGACACAAACTTGATGGCACACAGTTGACAGCCACAAAAATCCAAAATACAGGCATAGGTAGACCTCAATTTACAACCATTCACTCAGTGACTGTTCAAAGTTACAACGGCACTGAAAAAAGTGACTTATGGCCGTTTTTCACACTTCTGACCATTGCCGCATCCCCATGGTCAGGTGATCAAAATTCAGAAGCTTGGCAAATGGTACATATTTATGACGGCTGCAGAATCCCGGGGTCGTGTGATCCCCTTTTGCGACAAGCAACGTCAACAAGGAATCCAGATTCACTTAACAAGTGTCCCGGGATCATGTGATCAGAACTGGGTTGGCGCAGTGGTTAGAGTGCGGTATTGCAGGCTAACTCTGCCGACTGCCAAAAGTTTGATCCTGACCGGCTCAAGTTTGATTCGGTACTCAATGAGTCAAATTAGTCTGTCGCAAAGTCAGCGTTAGGAGCGTCCGCTTCTCAGGGCATGCTTTATCGGCAAGGGTCCATGCCCTCCTGCTGGCTGGACAGGCCCCCGTCCTGTAGCCACCATCCGGCGTCCATCCGAGGTCCACGGAAGCGCTGGGCGACTGTTGTGGCCCGTCAGCGGCCTGTGCAGATTTTAGCTGATTCTGACAGCGAGGAGGCTGGTGTGGTGTTGTACCAGCAGTCTGTGCAGCTGGCACTCAAGTCGGACAATGAGGAGGCTGGAGAAGATGTGGTGCCAGAGGCAGGGATTCAGCCAGGGCCTTCAGAAGCTCCAGAAGCTCCTTTCAATGAAGAGGATGAAGAGGAGTAGCCTCTTCTCGATGCACGGGTGCGCAGAGCTGCCAAAAGGCAGGAGTGGCTCCTCAGGAGGAGGTCTCCTCGAGAGTAAGGCTTCGGGCTAATTGGCCACTCCCTTAGCCTATTTAAGGAGGAAAGCCGACTGAAGCAATTTGTAGGGAACAACTTTAGTTCACTCTCCTTCGCGTCTGGATTCTCTGTAAATTGCTTCTGGGCTTTCTGCCAACCTTAGTAAGATTGTGATTACTTTATCTTTGGTTTCTTGTAGGCTGTTAAGAAAGTTTATTAACAGCCTTTGTTTTGAAAAACACTGAGTTATTTTAGTAAATTAAGTTTTGTACAAACTTTGTGTGTGCTGTGTTCTTTGGGATCCGTAGCTGGGGCAGAACAGCGACATCCGTGCATGGCACCCGAGGAGCAGCGTCCTACATTCTGTATCAGCCACAGTGCTGCTCCTCGCCGATTGCCAGCAAGCTCAGCCGGTGAGCGGGCAGGACGTGGCCTCCCGGCCACCTGCCAAGCAGGTGGTCAGCACAACTGGAAGCAGCCCGGGCACCTGACAAACAGGTGGTCGGCGCAACTGGAAGTAGCCACCACCGTAGCCTTGCTTGCCACTCACTCCGCTCCATCCATCCACCTCCCGCGCAGGTATGGCGAACCCCGGACTGGGGTTCGACATCAACAATTGCAGGTGTCATAAAGGCTGGACTGTGGTCATACGTCAAGGACTACCTCTAGTCCTTTCTTAATGAAGTTATGATCAGTGGGCTGCTGCCAGTTGTAACAATCGGTTCGCCCGGAACCGAAAATGTATGCGCTGATCTGGTCACCATCCCTGCACAAACCTACATGGCTAGATGGTGCGTTAGAGACCCTTCAGACATGCAAGCTGGGCCTTATCGGTGTCTCTTGTTTTCCGGATAGGCCCTGGATTCCTAAGTAGGCAAACTGTTTAATTCATCCAAACTCTGACAAGTAATAAAATGCATCCAAAATGCCTGAAGGGGAAGGAAAACCCAGCCCCATCGTTTTTCGGCCCACGGTTATGTAAGCTATAGGTTGTTCTAAATTTTAAATAATTATCAAAAGCTTTTTCTGGCGTGGGTTCTCCCTTTCCAAGGACCTATTCAGAAGCAATGTAGGAATTAGCTGGCTTTGTCTCTTGAGCTGGCAGTATCCCCACCACAGAGGGAGGGAGGGCGAAGTGGCGCTTGCCGTATGAATGCCAACTGGCTGGCATAAAGGAAGGAGGAAGAGGAAACGGTGTTATTTAACTGACCCATATCATTCAGCCAATTCGGAGACCGGTGCCTTCCTTAATATTTCATAATGAAGTATTACTCAAGGAGAGAGAGGGAGGGAGAGAGAGAGAGAGAGAGAGAAAGGGAGGGAGAAGAGACAGCAGAAAGAGAAAAGGGGGAGAGGGAGGGAAGGAGGGAGAGAGAGAGAAAGACAGGGAGGGAGAAGAGACAGAAAGAGAGTGAGAGAGAGAGAAACAGGGACAGAAAAAGAGGAAGGGAAGTAGAGAGGGGGGGAGAGGAAGAGAGAGAGAGAAAGAGAGGGAGGGAGGGAGAGAGGGGGGAGAGGAAAAGAGAGAGAAAGAAAGAGAGGGAGGGAGAGAGAAACAGGGACAGAAAGAGAGGGAGGGAGGGAGAGAGGGGGAAGAGGAAGAGAGAGAGAGAAAGAGAGGGAGGGAGGGAGAAGAGACAGACAGAAAGAGAGAGAGAAAAACAGAGGGACAGAAAGAGAGGGAGGGAGGGAGAGAGGGGGAGAGGAAGAGAGAGAGAAAGAAAGAGAGGGAGGGAGAGAGGAGAGACACACACATAGAGAAAGAGAGAAACAGAAGGACAGAAAGAGAGGGGGAGGGGGGAGGGAGAGAGAATTAAAAGTTCCTGCAAAGAATTGAAAATTTGACTTTGGAAAAGGCGTGAAAGAATTATTAAGGAGGGACTTGCAAAGAAAATTATGCAAAGCTTTTCTTCCCACAAAGTCATCTCTAAACTTCTTTTACAGTTCATTCTTTATGTTAGAGCAAACCTAGAATAGACTTCGGCATTTTACTGGCCCTCTGGCTCTCCCTGTCCGGCCCACGTGAGGTCAATCAGAAATTAGAAATCAAATATCAATTTGATGCAGCTAACCGAAGCCCTATAATTTACTGCTTTTTATATAGCGATGAAATTAACATTGAGCAGAAGTAAGTCCAGCCTATGAGTTCAGCTCTCCGTAACGGTTCCAGTTTCCCATGGGGCCCGTTGAGAAAATTAATTGCCCACCCCTGGGTTACAACTCCAGGTTGTCCTCAAGTTACAACCACAATTGAGACCCAAATTTCTGTTGCTAAGCGAGACCGTTGTCAAGTGAGTTTTGCCCCATGTTATGACCTCTCTTGGGACAGTTGTTCAGTGAATCACTGCAATTGTTAAGGTAGTCACACGGTTGATAAACGAATCTGGCTTCCGCCATTGACTTTGTTTGTCAGAAGGTCGCAAAAGGGGATCATGTGACCCCCGTTGCTGTTGTAACTTCGTATGATCACTAAACAATTCTAAGTCAAGCAGGTTGCTAAATCAAGCCACTAAATCTAGGCTGCAAAACTCTATATGACCACTAGGGGGAAACAAAGTGTTAAGTATTTTCTGTATCTCTTTGCTGTCCTCTAGTGGCCATGAATGGCAGAGTTCACTCAAAATGTTAAGCTAGCCCAGGGGTCAGCAACAGTAGTGGGTTGCCCCAGGTTCGCACTGGTTCTATAGAACCGGTAGTAAAACCGGCAGGAGGCTCCACTCCACCGACCCCAATGTCACAAAAATGCTTCTGTGCATGCACAGAAGCTTCTGCACATGTGCAGAAGAGCGCATGCACACACGAGCGAAGCGAGCACACGGGCGCGACCCTGCTGCAAACGGATAGTAAAGGTAAGTAGAACTCACCCCTGGTCAGCAACCTGCAGCTCTGGAGCCGCATGTGGCTCTTTCACCCCTCTGCTGCGGCTCCCTGTCACTCAAAATATGCGTCAAAATCGCCAATGTGCGACACTCGCCGGCACACTATTTATTGAGCTTTTCAACCCCCGGTTGCCCAACCACGGATAAATCCAAGTAAAGAAAAGTTTCAGAAGAAAACAGAACATTTAATTCAACTACGTATGCTAGTTTTGTCGCCACTCAAGAAATAGTCAGGCACGGGAAGGGTTTTGTGGCTCCCGGTGTTTTCTTTTCTGTGGTGAAATGGGTCCAAATGGCTCTTTGAGTGTTTAAGGTTGCAGACCCCTGAGCTAAATTCCTGTAGATTTACAGGGGTACTTTGGTCCTCACCACTAACTGGTATCAAATACGCTGAGTAGCAAATACACTGAGTACCAAACAAATTTTTCCCATAAAGAATAATGTCGAGAGTCACAAGACAGCCAACACTGATAAAGTTCTAATTTGTGCATTGAGTACCAAACAAATAACGAGTACCAGGACAACGACATCACATCAAAAGGCATCGGGTACCAAATTCGATGAGTTTCAAAGCAGTTGAGTACCAAGCTACCACTGTAATTATTTTTATTTATTTGTTACTAAGATATGTATACTGCGTCAATCGAGCAAATCTAAGTGGCTTGCAAGAATAATAAAACATCCTTTAAAAAGGGGTGTCAAACTGAAGGCCTGTGGGCAGTGGTGGGATTCAGCCGGTTCGCACCACTTCGGGAAAACCGGTTGTTAACTTTCTGAACAGTTTGGCAAACTGGTTGTTGGAAGAAATCATTAGGGCACAGAACTGGTTGTTAAATTACTTGAATCCCACCACTGCCTGTGGGCCAGATCCTGCCCGTGGGGTGCTTAGATCTGGCCTGCAGGGCCGTCCTAAAAACAGCAAAGGACCAGTCCACAGTGCCTCTGCCAGCGAAAACGAAGTGAAAATGGCCCACCCTGGCCACACCATCCTGGCCATGTCCACCCCGGCCCCCTGAGGTCAACCACAACCCTGATGCCGCTCTCAGTGAAATTGAGTTGGACACCCATGTCCTAAAGCATCCTTATTCTCCAAAGCACCCGAAGGCAGGACAAGAAGCAACGGATGGAAAGTAACCAAGGAGAGAATTCCTGAGCAGGGGGTTGTACTATTTCCGCTACCGGTTCTCCAGAACTGGTCAGAACCTGCTGAAACCCACCTCTGGTGGAAACTAATCAAGGAGAGAAGCAACCCAGAACTAAGGAGAAATTTCCTGCCAGTTAGAACAATTAACCAGTGGAACAACTTGCCTCCAGAAGTTGTGGATTCTCCAACACTGGAAGTTTTTAAGAAGAGATTGGACCAGTGGTGGGTTCCTCCCGGTTCGGTCCGGTTCGGCCGAGCCGGTAGCGGTGACGATATGACGTCACCGAACCGGTTCTCCCCCCCCGCCCTCCCTCCCACCCACCCACCCACGTTATTCTTACCTTTTATTTGGTCCCACCCCCAATCTATTGCTGCCTCCTGAGTCCCAGCTGATGACTAGAGGGAAAAAAACTGTTTAAACTCTTGCCGCCGGGCTTCAAAGGGCCGCCCTACAGCTGATCAGTGTTAAAAGCAAACAAATGAGTCGGGTTGTAAGTGCGAGGACTGGTCGTAAGTGCGAGGACCTTCCAGAAATGACTGCCCAGCTAGCCATGCCCACCTAGTCACATGTCCTCCAAGCCACACCCACAAAATAAGCCACGCCCACAGAACCGGTAGTAAAAAAATTTAGAGCCCACCCTTAGATTGGACAACCATTTGTCTGAAGTGGTGTAGGGTTTCCTGCCTGAGCAGGGGGTTGGACTAGAAGACCTCCAAGGTCCCTTCCACCTCTGTTATTCTACTCTGTTCTATCCTCAAGTGTGGTCAAAAAAGTCAAGATGTCACCTGCAGCCACACAATCAAAGCTCCACTTCTTTTTTTTTTTTAGTAAAAAGACAAAGGACTTGCTTATGGCTTTCATCTTGAGTTTTTATTTTTGGGGGGTGTTTTGCCTTTCCTTGAAAACACACAACCGAAATAAACAGCAATGAACTCTTTACAGCTGTAACACTTACTCCAAATAACTCACAAAAGCATAGTAAATTCTATCACCAGATATCCCCTAGGTATCTAACACCACAACTCTAATTCCCAAAACTGCGTAGATAACATTATTTAAAAAAACAAAACAAAAACTTTCTAAAGATTAATAACCGGGATGCTCTCTAATGAATACTAACCACGATCCAGAACAAAAATATAGATATTATTATAGATAAATTTATTTATTTATTTATTTATTTATTTATTTATTTATTTATTTATTTATTTATTTTAATTTGATTTATATACCGCCCTACTCCCAAAGGACTCAGGGCGGTGAACAGCCACAAGATAAAAACACATAAATACAAAATTTAAAAACAGAATAAAACCGAATTAAATAATTTGGCTGAAGACAGATTTAAAACACCCCAATAAATTAAAACCAATTAAAATTTGTATTTTAAAAGGGAAAAATTAGGCCAGGCCAGCCTGATGGAATAAAAAGGTTTTAAGAGCGTGGCGGAAGGTGCGTAGATCCGGGATCCTCCGTATCTCTGGAGGAGATGTATGTTTAAGAACTATATGTTTATATGAGTGCTAATATTATTGTAAAGTGACGGAAGGTGTTTGGAAACAGTGATGTCATAGCTATGTCCAATGTTTTTTTAATTTTGTATTATTAATAAAAAAAATTATTTTAAAAATAAAAAAAAATACTAACCACGATCCGACCAGTTTCTCTTGGGCAGTAACTCTTGACAGTTCCTTGCCTGCTTCTTGTAAAAGCTGCAGATGAAAGCTTTTAGTAAAACATATGAACCAGAGGTACAGTAGTATTCAGCCGGTTCAGATCGGTTCGCCCGAACTGGTAGCGGAAATTGCCCACCCGTCCCGGCTCTATGCCATCCTATTTAGGCAGGTTTTTGAGGCCGAGTGCATGCACGGAAGGCACACGCACGAGCAAAGTGCGTGCGCGGAAGGGTGGGTGCATGTGTGGAAGGCAGGTGCATGTGTGATCTGGGCATGTGCGCGAAGCAAGTATGCACCCGCACAGCGAACCGGTAGTAACATAATGTGAAACCCACCACTGGTGTAAACCAGGAGTGAAATCTATTTACCTTTCTTACCAGTTCGGAAGCGCACATGCCGTGCACATGCGCAGCAAGTAAAAACACATTACTTCCTGGTTAAAACCAGGAAGTAATGATACCTGGGCGGGTGGGTGGAGCTTCGCTCCACCATCGCTACTGGATTGCCAAACCAATGGCCAAGATCGCTACCGGATTGGGCAATCCAGTCCGATCCAGGAGCATTTCACCCCTGGTGTAAACGCAACCACAATCAACCACTCACAATGTCCTCGAGGCCGAATTGATTGATTTCGATTGACCGTTCTCCATCAATACAAAGAGTTTTTCACTGGTTGCTGAGCTGATGGATGTTTTTCATCCATCCTTCAGCCGGGCAAAACTTCTCACCAGCACGAAATGAGCTACAGTCCCTATAGAAACAGTCCTCAATTTACAACAGTTCATTTAGTGACCGTTCGAAGTTACCACAGCACTGAAAAAAGGGACCTGACATTTTTCACACTTATGACCGTGGCACAGTGGTGAAATCAAAATTTTTTTTATTACCGGTTATGTGGGCGTGGCTTTGTAGGCATGGGCGTGGCTTGGTCACTTAACTCGTGTCTCGTTTAGCAACAGAAATGCTGGGCTCAATTGTGGTCCTAAGTCGAGGACTACCTGTATTGCTATACGTTTCTAATATACCGCTCTTTTTGAGGAAAAGACTGGACAGCCACAACCACAAGAGTCCGGTATGGTACAGGGTCTCCTGCTTGAGCAAGGGGTGGGGCTAAAAGACCTCCAAGGTCCCTTCCAATTCCGTTATTCTCCTATTCATGTTCTCCAGGTCAGGCTGGGCCCTTCAGTGCTCGTCCTTTCTCTGAGTGGGAAACTGGCCAGAAACATTTGACATTTTCATAAGGGTCCTCACTTTAGGAGGAAATGCCAAGCCAAAGCCAGTAAGTTAAAGTAGTATTGATTAAATTATTTTGATATAATAAACGTTTCTGGGGGTTTCTGAAACCTCGTGGGTGCGTTCGGTGAGCTGAAGGATAGGATAGGATAGGATAGGATAGGATAGGATAGGATAGGATAGGATAGGATAGGATAGGATAGGATCGGAGAGGAGAGGAGAGGAGAGGAGAGGAGAGGAGAGGAGAGAAGAGAAGAGAAGAGAAGATAGAATAGATTAGAGAATAGAATAGAAGAAGAGAAGAGAAGAAGAGATAGATTAGAGAGTAGGATAGGATAGGATAGGATAGGATAGGATAGGATAGGATAGGATAGGATAGGATAGGATAGAATAGAATAGGGTAAGGTAGGGTAAGGTAGGGTAGAGTAGAGTAGAGTAGAGTAGAATAGAATAGAATAGAATAGAATAGAATAGAATAGAATAGAATAGAATAGAATAGAATAGGGGAAGGGAAGGGAAGGGAAGGGAAGGGAAGGGGAGAGGAGAGGAGAGGAGAGGAGAGGAGAGGAGAGGAGAGGAGAGGAGAAGAGAAGAGAAGAGAAGAGAAGAGAAGAGAAGAGAAGAGAAGAGAAGAGAAGAGAAGAGAAGATAGAATAGATAAGAGAGGATGGAATAGATTAGAGAAAAGAAGAGAAGAGAAGATAGAGAAGAGAAGAGAAGAGAAGAGAAGAGAAGATAGAATAGATTAGGGAATAGAAGAGAAGAAGAGAAGAGAAGAGAGAAGAGAAGAGGAGAGGAGAGAAGATAGAATAGAGAAGAGAAGAGAAGATAGAATAGATTAGAGAACAGAATAGAAGAAGAGAAGAGAAGATAGATTAGAGAATAGAATAGAATAGAATAGAATAGAATAGAATAGAATAGAATAGAATAGAATAGAATAGAATAGAATAGAATAGAGGAAGGGAAGAGCAGAAGAGAGAAGAGAAGAGAAGAGAAGAGAAGAGAAGAGAAGAGAAGAGAAGAGAAGAAAGAGAAGAGAAGAGCATTCTATTCTCTATTCTATTTTCTCTTCACTTCACTTCTCTGATGCATAAGCTCTGAGTGTGAATACAAACAACAAAGAGATAAATCATAAATCATAAGATCCAAAGAACAAAGTGATAAATTATAAGATACCACTAAGAGAAGGTGATAGGAAAGATGAGAAGGATAATAGCCATACTTCCGTTTGCTAGAGTTTGGGGAAACCGTAGATTTCCTTTCTGGTTTTCAACTTGTAGACATCCCATTAAGAACAAGCCCTATCTGCAAAGCATCCCAAACCTCAAGGGAAACTGGGAATTTTCTATTTAAGGGGGAGAGGGAGGAGGGAGCATCAGGACACGCACCACTCCAGCGAAAGTCACCAAAGGCCCGGCCGATTTCCGCCACCGCTGCACAGCTGCTCTCTGCTCGGCTCTGAACTTACCGTAGATTCTTAAAGGATGGGAAAGGGGTGTTTTAACTCCCCCCCCCCGAGAATAAAAAGCTGAAAGGCCTTTTGAAACACGCCCCCCCCCATGGGTAAATGGAGAATCCCAGCAGGTCTTCTACAGGATGGCTTTTGATTTCCTTTGGATCAGGGGTGGGTTCTAAATTTTTTTATTACCGGTTCTGTGGGCGTGGCTTATTTTGTGGGTGTGGCTTGGAGGTCATGTGGCTAGGTGGGCGTGGCTAGCTGGTCAGAGTCATTTCTGGAAGGTCCTCGCACTTACGACCAGTCCTCCCACTTACGACCCAACTCATTTGTTTGCTTTTAACACTGATCAGCTGTAGGGCGGCCCTTTGAAGCCCTGCGGCAAGAGTTTAAAAAGTTTTTTTCCCCTCTAGTCATCAGCTGGGACTCAGGAGGCAGCAATAGATTGGGAGTGGGGCCAAATAAAAGGTAAGAATAACGTGGGAGGGCGGGGGGGAAGAACCGGTTCGGTGACATCATATCGTCACCGCTACCGGCTCGGCCGAACCGGACCGAACCGGGAGGAACCCACCACTGGCTTAATGAGATCGGGTCAACATGGAGTAGCTTCATTTGTATAATTGGCTAAGCAAGGTTTGCTGTCGTGGTTATCGTTATCCGGCGGTATTGTGCAAAAAATCCCAGAAAAAAGGAGACATTTAATAATCAGGTTAAGCATGTTGCACGATTACCATCTACGGATTACGGCTAGTTTTGAAGTCGCAAATAGCTTCCAATTTATGCATTCAATAATCTCCCTTGATCGTCTCAGTTTCTTTCTCTCTCTCTCTCTCTTTTTTTTTTTTGGTTCTGTTGAGAAGAATTTTTTTTTTTTAACTGTACTTCTTTGGAAAAATAATTAAAGAGAGAAAAACGGAATTATTTTCTCCTCTAAAACAGAAATGCAGCCTTGAGGCAATTCAGGGAAGTTATTCCTTCACCACCAAAGGCCCAGCTGCGATTCGATAAGAAGTAAATTGGAAAAATCCCAATTAAGTGTCAAAAGGATGTTTTGCCGAATTTTAAACCAACTCTGGACTAATTGTTCCAGAATGAGCATTACCACGGAGCACTGGGCACGCAAATCTGAATAGCAACAAGACGCAGAGAAATTTCTCCTGCCATTTACCAGCGATTTGGATTCTTGGAGCCCAGATTGGTGGCTGGAGGGAGGCAATTTCTAGCGACAGGTAATCCCCGATTTACAACAGTTCGTTTAGTGTCTGTTCGAAGTTACAACGGCACTGACAAAAGTGACTTATGACCGTTTTTCACACTTATGACCCACGGCCACGAGATCAAAATTTGGATGCTTGGCAACTGGCTCATTATTTATGATGATGGCAGTGTCCTGGGGTCATGTGATCCCCTTTTGCGATAAGGGGCTGCCACAAAGAAGAGGGAGTCAAGCTATTCTCCAAAGCACCCGAAGGCAGGACAAGGAGCAATCAGAAGTGGGTTTCAGCAGGTTCTGACCAGTTCTGGAGAACCGGTAGCAGAAATTTTGAGTAGTTCGGAGAACCGGTAAATACCACCTCTGACTGGCCCTATCCCCATCTATTCTCTGCCTCCCAAGTCACAGCTGATCGGGAGGAAATGGGGATTTTTATTTATTTATTTATTTTATTTATTATATTTCTATACCGTCTTTCTCCCGTAGGACTCAAGGTGGTGTACAGTCAAGAAAAATATAGATACACAAACATCATAAAATTGCTAATTAAAATTATTATTATAACATAGTTTGGCCCAATTAAATAGAACCTAAAATTAGATAACATTTTTAAAACATTCACATGTTCATATGTTTAGCCCCGCCTGTTGGAACATCAGGGTTTTGATGTTTTTGATTTTGATTTTGATCAAAATCAGGTTTTGATTTTGCAGTAACCTTCTCCTGGATTGGGAAGGGAATGGAGATTTTACAGTATCCTTCCCCTGCCACGTCCATCAAGCCATGCCACACCCACCAAGCCACGCCCACAGAACCGGTAGTAAAAAAAATTGAAACCCACCACTGGAAGCAAAGGGTGGAAACTAATCAAGGACAGAAGCAACTTATGAGAAGCAACATCACCGAACCGGTTCTGCCCCCTCCCCCCCCCGCATCATTCTTACCTTTTATTTGGCCCCACCCCCAATCTATTGCTGCCTTCTGAGTCCCAGCTAATGGCTAGAGGGAAAAAAACTGTTTAAACTCTTGCCATGGGGCTTCAAAGGGCCGTCCTACAGCTGATCAGTGTTAAAAGAAAACAAATGAGTAGACCAGTGCCTGCAAAAATAAATGGGTAGACCAGTGCCTGCAAAAAATACATGAGTAGATCACTGCCTGCAAAAATACATGAGTAGATCAGTGCCTGCAAAAATAAATGGGTAGACCAGTGCCTGCAAAAAATAAATGGGTAGATCGGTACAACTCTGCAAGCAGTTAAAAGCCTGGTAGACCAGTACCTCTGCTAAATCCTAAATTATTTATTTATTTATTTATTTATTAATCTAATTTTTATACCGCCCTTCTCCCGAAGGACTCAGGGCGGTGCACAGCCAAGTACCCATATAAAATTTAAAAACTATTTAAAAACACATTAAATAATTTGGCCCCGACGTCACATGACCATCAAGCCACGCCCACAAAATAAGCCACGCCCACAGAACCGGTAGTAAAAAACATTAGAACCCACCCCTGCATTAAGCATATCCCGTGAACGCAGGCAGGGATGCATGTCACAGGCAGGACTATAAAGGGGAAGGTTTTAATTAAAGGGGCAGAAACCCCCCCGTATAAAGCTTTGGGGGCTGCCCAGCTGACAATGCAATTGCTCTGTCTTGAGCCTTCCATCCACATCAAGCGTTTTCCATTCGGAGATGTTTATTTATACGACGGCAGGACAATATTGAAAGCGTTCGGTTGTGCGGAACTGATAGACGCATTGTTTGGGTCCTTGCCGACAAGTGAAGCAACGACAACAACCAAAAAAAAAAAAGGAGCCAATCCAAAACAAAGCTTTTTACTAGCCAAGCGACTTCGACGTTCACGGAGACAAGGGGGACATCTTAGAGTAGATGAGCAGACGAAGCTAACGCGTTGGGACAGAGTGCGCCGGAAGGCAAGACCGTCTCTTGTCCCAATTGTCAGCAACCAGTCAGATGCCGAAAGAAACCCATCAGCTGAGAGTTTGTTGTGGCGCTTCGGCCTCAGAGAAAAGCCAATCCCGGGAGGTTAAAAATAGAAGTCTCCCCCTCCCCAAATTGATGCCATGTCTTCAATTAGGATTAGAGATTAACAGAGTTGAAAGGGACCTTGTAAGTCATCTAGTCCACCCACCACCCACCCACCCAAGCAGGAGAACCCTACAGATGACAGATGGAAGTCTAGTCTCTTCTTGAAAACTTCCAACGATGAAGCTCCCACAACCTCCGAAGGCAACTTCTGTTCCATGGGTTGATTGCTCTCACTGTCAAGAAATGTCTCCTTATTTCCAGGTTGAAACTCTCCTTGGTCAGTTTCCATCTATTATTCCTTGTCTGGTCTTTGGGTGCTTTGGAAAATAGCTTGACCTCCTCGTCTCTGTGGCAGCCCCTCAAATATGTTCTGCCCCAGCTCCGGATTCCCAAGGATTGTGACACACACCAACGGTCCTTATCAAAGTTATAACGTACCAAGAATAAACAAAGTCCAGCAAAGGTTGGCAACCAGCCCAGAAAACAAGATACGATAAGACACTCACTCTCCAAAATGCTCTGTAATAATTACACGTTGTTTCCAGCAAAAGTTACTAACTGCATGTGACTTAAATAGGCTAAGGGAGTGGCCAATTATCCTCAAACCTTAATCTCAAGGAGACCTCCTCCTCCTGAGTAGCCACTCCTGCCTTTTGGTAGCCTTGCATGCTCGAGCATTAAGGAGAGGCTCCTCCACTTCACTCTCTCCACTTGAAGGAGCCTCTGGAGGTTCTGAAGGCCCTGGCTGAGTCTCTGCCTCTGGTACCACATCTTCTTCAGCCTCCTCGCTGTCCGACGCGAGCGCCGGCTGCTGGCGCAACCCCACACCAGCCTCCTCATTGTCGGGATCAGCCACAATCCGCGCAGGCCGCTGGTGGGCCACAACAAAATATTGGAACACTGCTATAATTTCTCCCCTGGCCCTTCTCTTCATTAAACTAGACATACCCAGTTCCAGCAACCGTTCATTGTATGTTTTAGTCTCCAGTCCCCTAATCCTCTTGCTTGCTCTTCTCTGCACTCTTTCTAGAGTCTCAACATCTCTTTTTATATTGTGGTGACCAAAACTGGATGCAGTACTCTAGGTGTGGTCTTACTAAGGCTTGATAGAGTGGTATTAGCACCTCACATGATTTTGATCTCAAGGAGTCAACAACTTTGCCGGTCCTCCTGAGGGCCTCCTTTGGCTGTTCAACTATCGGGCCAAAGGAAAAGAACATGCTCCGTGCAAACCCAGCATCTCCATCCAGAATGGATCAGCTCCAAAAATCCATCCAAGCTTTAATGGGTTTTTTTTGAGCTGACCAGATGGGACCCGGCTGGATGGAATCAGGAACTGGACTCAGGATCAAATGTTGGCTTCGTACATCGCTAACTTTGGTTCGCCGTTCAAAGCAACGGTTCCACCAAACAAAACATGAAGCGTGACTCCAACTGAGAAGGACCAGGGTAGAATCTAGGATGGGGTGGACAACTGTGGCAACTTTAAGGCTTATGGAATTCAATTCCCAGAATTCCTGAGCCAGCCACGCTAGTTCAGGAATTCTGGGAGTTGAAGTCCACGGGTCATACAGTTGCCATAGTTACCCGCCTCTGATCTAGGACCTGTCATTCCCAACACAGCCACGCCCACTTTGCTCTAGAAATTGTCATACAATTACTAATGGATTGCAATGAACGATTAAGTAGTTCTAATCAATCTGTTCATCAAAGCTTCAGCAGAGGATAGCTGTCCGCAATATTTTCCTGTTATTTTTTTTCTTCCAAAAAATAAAATGATGCATGTAGATGGGGTGGGTGAGAATCAGTGGTGGGATTCAAGTAATCTAACAACCGGTTCTCTGCCCTAATGATTTCTTCCAACAGCCAGTTTTCCAAACTGCTCAGAAAGTTAGAACCGGTTCTCCCGAAGTGGTGCGAACCGGCTGAATCCCATCACTGGTGAGAATAATCATTTGAAAACAAGAAATACATACGTCCACAATACAGAATATAGAATAACATGGAGATTCTCAGTCATCCAGATCAGGATTGTCCCAAAGGTGATTTTTTTTCAAGAGGCAACAGGACTTTCTGGTTTTTCTTCGAAGATGTTTCACTTCTCATCCTAGAAGCTTCTTCAGCTCTGACTGGATGGTGGAGAATGGACGGATTTCTACTTCTTGCAGACTCCTTTCATTCTTTTAGTGGGTCATTAAGGTCACGTGGAGGTTTAACTGTGTCATCAGGGTCACCTTTGCACCACTCAGGTGACCCTGAGGACACAGATAAACTTCCAAGTGGCCGTTCGGGGCTCTCTAAAAAGGATGCAAATGTCCAGCTGTCTGCAAGGAGTAGAAATCCTTCCATTCCCCACCATCCAATCAGAGCTGAAGAAGCTTCTTGGATGAGAAGCGAAACGTCTTCAAAGAAAAAAACCCAGAAAGTCCAGTTGCCGCTTGAAAAAAGCATCTTTGGGACAACAGAATTGGAAGGGACCTCGGAGGTCTTTTAATCAAGTCCAACCCCTTGCTCAGGCAGGAGACCCTAAACCCATGATGGCGAACCTATGGCATGCATGCCACAGATGGCAGGCAGAGCCATATTGGTGGGCACCTGAGCTCAGCTCCGGCCAGCTGATTTTCAGGCCTTCTGGGCCCACCTGAAGTCAGGAAACACTCTGTTTCCGGCCACCAGAGGGCCTCTGGAGGGGTGGGGAAGGCTGTTTTTGCCCTCCCCAGGCACCTAGAAAGGCTCTGGAGCCTGGGGAGAGCGAAAAACGGGCCTACTGGGCCCACCGTGCCATCGTGTGCCAAAAGAGGGGGGAGTGCAGGGGGTCATGCGTGCATGCGCAGGTGGCTGGGCACGTAGAATTATGGGTGTGGGCATGCGTGTGTGCGACCCCCTCCCTATACACCCCGCTTTTGGCATGTGATGGCACGCGATGGCAAAAAGGTTAGCCATCGCTGCCCTAAACCCCCGACAAATGGCTCTCCATACTCTTCTTGAAAACTTCCAACAATGCAGCACCCACAAATTCAGGAGACAAGCAGTTCCGCTGGTTAATTTATTTATTTTTCCCTCACTGTCAGGAAATTTTCTCCTCAGTTCTAGATTGCTTCTCTCCCTGATTAGTTTCCATCCGTTGCTTCTTGTCCTGCCCTCAGGTGCTTGGGAGGATAGGTTGACCTCCTCCTTCCTATGACAGCCCCTCAGAGAGGGCCTACTCGGGGTGCCGTCGGCCAGACAGTGTCGGCTGGCGACCCCTACGGAACGGGACTTCTCTGTGGGCGCACCTACCCTCTGGAATCAGCTCCGGATGGCCCCCGACCTTCACTCTTTCCGCTGCGAACTAAAAACGTGGCTATTTCCCCTGGCTGGCCTGGACTGATGGGGGTTTTTAAAATGGATTTTAATTGATTTTAGGGATTTTATGTGTAACTTTTAACCAGGAGCTTTTGTTTTATTTTTCTGTTTTATTGTTATGAGCTGCCCTGAGTCCTCTCGGAGAAAGGGCGGCATATAAATCTAAACAAACAAACAAACAAACAAACAAATAAATAAATATTGGAAGACTGCTATCGTGTCACCCCCTAATCCACAAATTACAAAAAACGCCAAAAGCTTCCGGGCCAGGAAATCTGAGCTTGCAGGATCTTCTTCAGCTCCATCCGGCTATCTGTGGAGCATCACACCACCTGCCCATCTGCCTCGAGATTTCTGTCCTAAAAAGCCTAGAGACACAGTGTTTCTTTCCAAGCGTTTTGAGAAAGCAAGCCAGTTTCCTTGCTAAGCGTCTGCCCAAGTTTCTAGCTCTCATGCCGGTTGGCAGGAAGCCTCTCTTGCCCTGCCAGTATTTATTTCCTGTATCAAAGGAGGCAAACTTGTTTCCCGCTGGCACAAAACGAGAATATTTTCCCCGCTTTAATTTCCGATTTGGAAAAGAAACGAGACAGTGCGGATTCCACTTTAAAAAAAAACAACAACAACAACCACGGAAAATGCTAAGGCCCCGTTTGAATTTTATTTTTTTTTTAATTAAATCGATCAACTCTCAAGCAAAGGTTTTTCAAACTTCTTTGTCCCGGTTGAAAACAAACATGCTAGAATACAGAAAATGCATCTTTGGCAATAGTCTTAACCGAATAAATCCTCCTGAAGACATTTAATCCTTATTACAGCCTCAGAGCCTGGGCTTATGGCCCAATCCTCTATTTATTACGGAGTAAAATCTGTTAGATTCCTGTTATGCTGACCAGCCAATTAAGCCTGCAATAGATCTGCCGATTTTTCGGTTGCAAATCTGAAACATTTCTCCTAGGAAATAAAACCGGAGGGGAATTCAGCTGGTGTGCATTTTTTTTTGATTAAGCCAACATAGCGCGGGGGGATTTCAGGCTGAAAAGTCGCTGTTTGAAAATATGCCTGCGGTGTACATTGAGTAGCATGCATTCTGTGTTATGTACTCCTAAAATGCTTAACCAGGACTGTTATGGACCTAGTGACTGCATTCCCATTAAAGCTTGGTTAGATTTGTAGTGGGGGGGGGGTTAATGTGTTGTGCGAACTCAACTTGCCCTGTAACTCCATCAGGGCATTGTGCCAATGGATTAATTCCTTAATCGGGGTAAGATATTAAATGAATATCATTTATCGCCTCCCCAGGATGTCATCATCATTACCTTTATCTGATCTAAACGACGCTAAGCTATATTAGGAAACTTAATACATAAAATGCGTTCATTGAGATATAAAAGACATTCAGGGCAAGCAACTCCATCAAAGGGCTTCAAGTCATTTCAATATCGAATCTTTTCCTGCTTAAGGCGAGTCAACAAAATTCCAAATCTATTTTAAAACTCTTTTTTTAAAAAAAAAAAAGATCTGGAACATATCTATATATTCTATTTTCACTCATTCCAACCGAAAAGGCAATGAATTGGAAGCAGTTAAAACTCATTAACAACAGCAAAAAAGTCAAGGAACAAATAAATCACCGCATCTCGGCGCAAAAGTCAGTTTGAAAGTTAAAAGTCTGATTCAATAAAATGTTCTTTTGTCTTTTCGCAGAAAGTCATTGTGAAAGTTAAGCTTGTTTCCTTTGGCAAGGAGTTCCGCAGGCTCTTGAGGATGAGAAAAGAGAAAGAATGCAGGTAGTCTTAACTTAGCAACAGTTCAATCGAAGTTACAACGGCACTGAAAAAATTGACTTATGACTGTTTTTCACACTCACATTTGGCAACTGACTCATATTTATGACGGTTGCAGTGACCTGGGGTCATGTGATCCCTTTTTGCGACCTTCTGACGAACAAAGTCAACGGGGAAGCCAGATTCACTTAACAACTATGTTACGAATTTAACTGCAGTTATTCACTTAACAACTCTGCCAAGAAAGATCGTGAAATGGAGCAAAATTCACTTAACAACCATCTTTCTTAGGAATGTTAAGTGGTCGTAAGTGAAGGATTACCTGGAGTTTCCAAGGTTGATAAGAGTGAATTAATTTTTTTTCAATTGCCAGAATCCATATTTCTCGGTCATCATTTCAGCCAAGATTTCGAGGAGTTTTTCTTAAAACTTTTAACAGATTTTTAACTGATTAACAGAGTTGGAAGGGACCTTGTAGGTCATCTAGTCCAACCCCCGTCCAAGCAGGAGACCTTACACCATTTCTGACAAATGGCAGTCCAATCTCTTCTTGAAAGCCTCCAGTGATGAAGCTCCCACAACTTCCAAAGGCAACATCTGTTCTATTGGTTGATTGTTCTCACTGTCAGAAAATTCCTCCTTATTTCCAGCTTGAATCTCTCCTTTTTCAGTTTCCATCTATTATTCCTTGTCTGGCCTTCAGGTGCCTTGGAAAATAGCTTGACCCCACTCCTCTCTGTGGCAGCCCCTCAAATATTGGAAGACTGCTATCATGTCTCCCCGGTCCTTCTTTTCACTAGACTAGCCATGCCCAGTTCATATAACCGTTCATCGTATGTTTTAGTCTCCAGTCCCGTAATCATCCTGGTTGCTCTTCTCTGCACTTTTTCTAGAGTCTCAACGTCTTTTTTATAGTGTGGTGACCAAAACTGGATGCAGTATTCTAGGTGTGGTCTTACTAAGGCTTGATAGAGTGGTATTAGTACCTCACTCGATCTTGATTGTATCCCACTGTTAATGCAATTTAGGATTGCACTGGTTTTTTTGGCTGCCACTGTATGTAGCCCCCTTCTTACTCTCTATTGGGATGTCCACAAGATATAGTCAAAAAAGATTCGATGGTGGCCACCATGGTATAATCAATGCTCTATGGTGCACATAAAAAAACAGGCAGCTTTTGTGGGAAGGGGGGGTTGGCCATATCTTGGAGACCCCTACCACCTCCCAGTGGAAAACTTCTCAAAACTTCAAACAAGAGGGCCATTTGTAATTGTAACAGAATAACGAAGTTATTTTTTTTTATATACTGTGGTGAGCAAAACTGGATGCCTGGCTGCATATGATGCCCCATTGGACAGCACTGCTTCTATCTTTATTTATTTATTTATTTATTTATTTATTTATTTATTTATTTATTTATTTATTTATTTATTTATTTATTTATTTATTTATTTATTTATTATATTTCTAGACCGCCTTTCTCCCGTAGGACTCAAGGCGGTGTACAGTCAAGAAAAATACAGATACACAAACATCATAAAATTGCTCATTAAAATTATTATTATAACATAGTTTGGCCCAATTAAATAGAACCTAAGATTAGATAACATTTTAAAAACATTCACACGTTCGTATGCTTAGCCCCGCTTGTTGGAACATCAGAGTTTTGAGGGCACGGAGGAAAGCACGGAGATCAGGGGTATTTCTTGCCTGGCACCGGTAGGCCAATTACAAACGGGAAGTTCACAGCATCGTTTTTTGAGATCCCCGTCCGTGGGACGTCCAGAAATCCAAAATCTCTCAACAAATTGTTAAGCTTCCCTTGCTGATTTTCCCCGTGGGGTTGCTACAAGGACCAGCTCAAAAGCCGAGAGGAATGGGAAGGGTGAGACGCTCCTCTGAACAATGGATTGGGTTACCGTTACGATAGTTCTGGGATCTGGAAGTCGTAGCCACGGAGGCTGAAGCTAGAAGGATGAGAGAAATAAACTCTCTGCCTTGTGAATTATCGAAGGACAAGACGGTCTGTATGTTAAACTGAGGACCCAGATTGTTGGGGGGCAAATAGTGTTGTGGTCTGCCAACAGCCTGCAGAGTTGGCAGCAGAGTCAGACAGTGAGGAGGCTGGGGAGGACCATGGGCCAGCTCGGACGAGGGCTCTGTGTTGGAGGCAGAGAAAGGGCCATCTGGGAGGTATGTGCTGCCTCCGGAGCTTCCAGAGTCGGACCTCAGCGAGGCAGAGGAACAGGGGGAGCCTGTTCCCAGTACGCGCATGCGCAGAGCTGCCAGAAGGCAAGACCAGCTAAAACAAAAGGGATGACTCGGGAGATGATTGCCCCCCCCCACATAAGACTTAAAAGAGGAGCAAGGGCATGTGGGCCTTTGCAGGAAGCAACGTTTGTTCATTCGGTTCAGTTTAAAGCCTGAAGCTCTGTTTGATTCTGGACTCCATGTGGCTTTGCCAAGTAGGTCTTTGGCAGAGTGTCAAGGGAGATAAAGGTGGGTGATTATCCCGAAGGACTTCTCCCAAAGGACTCTTTACAACTAATTGGGACCCATCTGTGAATGAACAGAATTCACAGCTGTTGAAAATAAAAGAGGTTTTTGGGACTACTCGTGTGTTTTAATGACTCAGGAAGCCTAGGTCAGAACAAATAGGCTGACTCTGTAAATCGCTTAGAGAGGGCTGTAAAGCAGGGGTCTCCAACCTTGCCAAGGTTGGAGACCCCTGCTGTAAAGCCCAGTGAGGTGGTATATAAGTCTAAGTCTCATTGCTATTCTGTGTGAGCCTAGATTCAATCCCTCGCTTTCAAATGGAATCAAACTCATGAAAGGGAAGAAGTGTACGTTCCGGTAGTCCTCGACTTACAAGCACAATTGAGCCCAAGTTGCCTTTCTGCGGCAAAGCACGACGACGGCTGTTAAGTGAGTTTTGCCCCCGTTTTATGGCCTTTCTCGCCGCAGTCGTAAAGGGAATCACAGCGGCGGTTAGTAACATAGTGGCTAAGTGGCTTCCCCACTGACTTTGTCAGAAGGCCACAAACGGTGATCGTGTGACACACACACACACCCCTGCACCTGTCGTAAGTATGAGTCTGGTTTTGATCACGTGACTATGGGCCTGCTGAAACAGTTCGAAGTGCGAAAAACGGTCCCAAATCACTTTGTTCAATGTCATGTTGACGTCGAACGGTCACTAAACAAAACAAATGTTTATAAGTCAAGGACAACCTATGATTCAGTAGCCTAATCTTTCTTATTTTCCTCCCTCCCTGCCTGTCTGCCTTCCTATTTGATACACCCACTGTCAGGTTTCGATGTCATCTCAAATAAATTGCACTCCCAAACAATTAATCTTTGCTGAAATATTCCATTTATTGAGTACGACAGATCTGGCCCCGACTTCGTCGTAGCCGATACTAACTCTCTGACCCCCAAACCCTTCCCTTTCCGTTCCCCAATTCTCATCTTCTCATTGGCCATCTTCCAAGTCAGTCTCCCCAGCTTCTGACCTCAGCCCACAGGAATGTCCCCCTCCCATCCCATCTCCTAGGGGATATTATCTACAGAGAAAAAAGTAGGTAAAAAGTCAAGCCTCGTCTTTTTATGGCAGCATCAGAATGCTGACACCCACACATATACATATACATATACCAGGGGTGAAATCCAGCAGGTTCTGACAGGTTCTGGAGAACCGGTTGAGGAAATTTTGAGCAGTTCAGAGAACTGGCAAATACCACCTCTGGCTGGCCCCAGAGTGGGGTGAGAATGGAGATTTTGCAATATCCTTCCCCCAGGAGTGGGGAGAGAATGGGGATTTTGCAGTATCCTTCCCCTGGAGTGGGGTAGGAATGGAGATTTTGCAGTATCCTTCCCCTGCCACACCCAACAAGCCACACCACACCCACCAAGCTACGCCCATAGAACTGGTAGTAAAAAAATTTTGATTTCACCACTGACATATACATATACATATACATATACATATACATATACATATACATATACATATACATATACATATACATATACATATACATATACATATACATGTAGGTCTTTGGTTATTCGGGTTTTCTCCCGCGTAAAATTGGAAGTTTCTTGGCAATGTTTCGATGAAGTCTCATTCGTCATCTTCAGGCTGGTGTTCTTGGCTTCGTGCTTCTAGGAGCAAACAGCTGCGATCACACACATTGCTCCTAGAAGCACGAAGCCGAGAACACCAGCCTGAAGATGACGAATGAGACTTTGTCGAAACCTCCACTTTTACGCGGGAGAAAACCCGAATAACCAAAGACCTACATACAAACACCCGCGAAAACCTCAGAAAACATACATATACATATATACAGCAAATTCTTTCTAGGGTTTTCTTTTCTGTTCCTTTGTTATTTCCTCTTTATGTCGGTTAGTATAGAGAAGTGGTTTCTTGCCTTCACCGTATTTTCCCCACATAATAGGTTTCTTTAAAGAACGGTACCCCCTGAAGTGAATGGCCACATAAATCTCTTATATAATTACGGCTATTCCATTCATATGTATTCAAAAGTAATAACTAGCGTCTTTCAAGAAATGTTAACTGTTAACATTTTTAAACTTAAAGAAAGAATAATAATCATCATCATAGTTAATCATAGCCATGGTTTGAATATGTCTTGCTCTTTCCATTACTTGATTGTTTGGCCTGAGTATTTTAAACTAAATTGCAGAATATTATAAAAGAAGAAAGATTCCAAAGGTATTTGGAAATAAACCTGGTATTTATCCATACAGATAAATAAAGTTCTGCTTTTCCCAGCTTTTCCTACTACCCTCCAGTAGGGCAGGGACTACAATTCCCAGAGATCTTTGCTTATTTGCAGTCCCATCCTTTCCCGCCTAGAATAAGTTTATATGCAGAAGGGAGACTATTGACACTACCACCCAACAGAGTGATGTAGCTATACAGGTCTCATACAGGTAGTCTTTGACTTAATGACCATTTGTTTCACAATCTTTTGAAGTTACGACGGCACTGAAAAAAGTGATTTATTTACAACCAGTCCTCAGAAAGCTCAAACTGCCCAAGGAGCTGCTGATCTAGTTCTACAGAGGAATGATTGAGTCTGTCATCTGCACCTCTATAACTGTCTGGTTTGGTTCTGCAACCCAACAAGACAGAGAGAGACTTCAGAGGATAATTAGAACTGCAGAAAAAACAATGGCTACCAACCTGCCTTCCATGGAGGACCTGTATACTGCACGAGTCACAAAGAGGGGTGTGAAAATATCTACAGACCCCTCACATCCTGGACATAAACTGTTTCAACTCCTACCCTCAAAACGACGCTATAGAGCACTGCACACCAGAACAACTAGACACAAGGACAGTTTTTTCCCCAAACACCATCACTCTGCTAAACAAATAATTCCCTCAACACTGTCAAACTATTTACTAAGTTTGCACTACTATTAATCTTCTCATCGTTCCCATCACCCATCTCCTTCCACTTATGACTGTGTAACCTTGTTGCTGGTATCCTTAAGATTTATATTGACTGTTTCCCTATGACTATCATTAAGTGTTGTACCTTATGATTCTTGAGGAACGTATCTTGTCTTTTTATGTACACTGAGAGCTTCTGCACCAAGACAAATTCCTTGTGTGTCCAATCACACTTGGCCAATAAAAAAATCTATTCTATTCTATTCTATTCTGTTCTGTTCTGTTCTGTTCTGTTCTGTTCTGTTCTATTCTATTCTATTCTATTCTATTCTATTCTATTCTATTCTATTCTATTCTATTCCATTCCATTCCATTCCATTCCACTCCACTCCACTCCACTCCACTCCACTCCACTCCACTCCACTCCACTCCATTCTACTCTACTCTACTCTACTCTACTCTACTCTATTCTATTCTATTCTATTCTATTCTATTCTATTCTATTCTATTCTATTCTATTCCATTCTACTCCATTCCATTCCATTCCATTCCATTCCATTCTACTCTATTCTACTCTATTCTATTCTATTCTATTCCATTCTACTCCATTCCATTCCATTCCACTCCATTCCATTCCATTCCATTCCATTCCATTCCATTCCATTCCATTCCATTCTATTCTATTCTATTCTATTCTATTCTATTCTATTCTATTCTATTCTATACCATTCCATTCCATTCCATTCCATTCCATTCCATTCCATTCTAGTATCTACTACCTATCGCAGCATCCCCACGATCATGTGATCAAAATTTAGGTACTTGGCAACTGCTATGTATTTACAATGGTTGCACATCGCTCATCTCAACATGTTCATAGTGCATAAAGAAGTTGTTATGGTATCCACCAATCCACAGAAGAAGAGTGAGAAGCACCTGCAGCTTAAATTTTTAAAAATGATCTGGATTGAGAGAAAGATTTCCTGACCAGCGCTGAAGGGTCTTTTTCCTATCCCTTCTAAGATTGACCACCGAGGTACTCAGGATATAAGTATGAAACAAGTTGGGAATTGAGAATATTTGTAGCTTGGAATTGAACTGTGGGGTCTTTGCTGCTCTCTGAGCTTCATTGTTTTCTCGCAGACCTTTCATTACCATATTAGGTAACACGATCAGTTCTGGTGATGTTACCTAGTTTGGTAATAAAACACAACCAAGCTCAGAGACCACCAAGGATTTCAAAGTTAGGAATCTTTTCTCCCGAGTATCAAAACATAAGAGCCATGAACTGACCACGCTGAACGTATGATGGATACAAAGACAAGCTAGATTTTTGTCGACGTTCACATGCAGGGCACGAGATCAACCATCGTAGGGACCACTGTTTAAAGGCACACCATCTCTGATATCATCTCTGATACCATAAGTAACTATCTTGACTAGTAACCATTGAGAGTCATCTTCTCCTCTATCAATCATCCATCTTGGGTTTGTCTAGTCTAGGGAAAAGAAGGACTAGGGATGACGTGGTAGCAGTCTTCCAATATTTGAGGGGCTGCCACAAAGAAGAGGGGGTCGGCTTATTTTCCAAAGCACCAGAAGGCAAGGCAAGAAAAAAAAAATGGATGGAAACTAATCAAGGAGAGAAGCAACTTAGAACTAAGGAGAAAATTCCTAACAGTGAGGACAATTAACCGGTGGAACGGTTTGCCTTCAGAAGTTGTAGGTGCTTCTATACTGGAGGTTTTTAAGAAGAAACTGGACGGTCACTTTTCTGGCATGGGGACAGGGACTCCTGGTTGGGCAAAGGGTTGGATTAGAAGACCTCCGAGGTTCCCCCCTTTCAACTCTGACATTTCTGAAATCTCAGTTGGGCCACTCTTGTGCCTTGCGCTCGCAATTATTATTATTTTTTAATTTGATTTATATGCCGCCCTTCTCCGGAGACTCAGGGCGGATTTAAAGTGCGTTAAGCAATAGCCTTCATACTTTTGTATATTTTATACAAAGTCAGCTTATTGCCCCCACAAACTCAATTTACCTACCTTAGAAAGGATGGAAGGCTGAGTCAACCTTGAGCCTGGTGAGATTCGAACTTACAGTAATTGCAGACAGCTGGTGTTAATCACAATGCTATTGGTCTGCTGAGCTACCAGGCCCCTTTTCCATAATTTCCATAATTTGATTTCATTTTTGTGTGTGTGTGTGTGTGTGTATGAAGAGAATTGCCCTTTGGTCTGTTCTTACTCGTCCGCCTTAGTTTGATGGGAAAAACAGACAAATTTGGGAGAACTCACTGAGACAGATGATATTCTGAAAAAATAACATTAGAAAGGGGGGGGTATAGATAAACATGGTGATGTCAAGCAGAAGGAACTTTCTGAGTGCAAGAGAACATCTTTGCAGCCAGACAAACACGCCAATGCCGAATGCAAAAAGATCAGTCTTCAAGCTTAAACCACGCAGGCGGAATTTTAGCCCACGAAGACAAATAACTACGCAGCACAGATTAATGTTATTTAACCTGAGTTACCACAATGGATCCAGAGTAGGGTGTTTTCCCCCCAACCTTAGAATTAAATAGACATTCTGCAGACACATCTCCTGATTCCTGAATGAACCCATTTTATGGATGTACCCACGGCACTCGTCACTAAACAGTCTAGGTTCGCGGAAGCCACTAAACTCTCATCCTTCTCTGGGTTAAAATTAACCTTGCACCGTCCATAACCTTGGTGGGTTTAGAAGAACGATGCGTGTTATGCTTGAGTGTCGAAATAAGCTTGGCACAGTTTGTGGATGCAGCCTGCAGGTCTTGAGCCCAACCTGACCGACTTGGCCACGTGAACGTTGCCATCGATGCCCAATAAACAAGATACAAAAATAATCCCTGCCTTTTTCCTGGATCAACCACTGAATATCCAGAAAGGAAAATTCCTCTGAATTTAGATCACGCCTTAGAACAGGGGTCTCCAACCTTGGCAACGTTAAGCCTGGCGGACTTCAACTCCCAGAATTCCCTAGCCTAGCTGGCTGGGAAATTCTGGGAGTTGAAGTCCGCCAGGCTTAAAGTTGCCAAGGTTGGAGACCCCTGCCTTAAAACACGCTGCAAAAGGCACGTGCACAAATGAATCTACGAGAGGAGAAAATCTCGAAGGGAAGGGTTTTTTTTCTCTCTCTCTCAAATGAGAAATGTTGAGGGATGGCAGATCAACATTTCTATGATTGTCGTTGAGTTCAATTAAGCTATTCCTACTAAAATCACCGTCTTTCTCTTTTACACGGAACTTGCCTCCCTGTGAAAACCTTGCACGCTCTCTGGCTTGACTTTCATAACTGAGAAGCTCTTCTCATAACCAAATTCTTGAAGTCCTCTTGGCTTCCCAACCCACCTCCCTTTTGAAATGCCACCAACCAACAAGAGATTTGCACAGCAAGTCAATGTCTTTTTCTTTCTTTCTTTCTTTCTTTTTCTTTCTTTCTTTCTTTCTTTCTTTCTTAATGCCAGATAAAGATCTCTGGATCTTCTTAGGCCAATTTTTTGTCGTTGTTGTTCTGTTCCATTATTAATTGCGTAAGGCTTTTCCAATCTGTATGTTAGGGATCTGCGCTAAGAAGGCTTAGTGGATTTGAAGAATGAGTTATTCATGTGTAAGTAAAAACTCATAGATACCCTATGCGATTATATCGACGTTACAGGTTTCCTTCTTCACCTCCCGGGCAAACTTTCTGCAACTGTTTCTAGGATTCTACTGTGCTCATTCTACCCACGTCAACAGTGTAGAGTTACTCCAACTAACTCAGAGGTAACTCCTGAGAGAAAAGAACCGGTTATTCTCAGTTCCAGAGCAGCCAGAGAAGGAGGCTGGCTGGCGTCTAATCAGTTACGAGGCATGTGCCAATAAGGAATTGAATATAATACTTCCAATTGGCATAGAACAGTTACTCCCTTCGCCAGACAGTGCCAGAGTTAGAGGGGACCCTTTCTGAGAGGTTTACTCATAACATACACACATCTTGCAAAGCCAGCCTTTTCTTTTGCATGCCTTTATTTTTCACTTGCCCCATTCGACTGCTATCCACCCAACTCTCACTTGGTTACCCTACAAAATACCCACTCTAAGCTAGGACCTCAACTCAGCTTGGAAGTACGCTTCAAAGCCTCCCTTTCTATCTTCCTTCTTCCTTCCTTTTTTTTTTGCACCCCGGAGTAGAAAACCCAGTTTGCGAATCTTGTTAATCGGCTGGGGTTCCCCGCCCCAACCTCCCACCCCCCGGCCCTTCCTTTCGCCTTTTTCTGATTTCTGGGATGGCAATTGATATTGGGGAGACGTGGGGGGTGGGGTGGGGGGGTGGGGGAGAGAGACTGAAGGTCTGCTAAGGAGAACGGTTCCTTGGCAACGGCGAGTCTGCCCTAGCATGCTAATTGCGCCGGGCTTCGGCCGTAGCTGGCGACGCGGGGTGAGGCGGGAGGGCGGAGAGGGAGAAAGCGAACGAAGGAGAAAACAACCTAACGAACTGCTGGAGAGCTGTGGGGCCATGCAGTCCCGCGAAAGCCGACCGTGCAATTGTGACCGTCCAAGAGCTGCGATACCCCACGCCAGGAGGATCCAGGCAGGAAGCAGGCAACCTAACTGGGCTCGGCTGAGCGCATCCCGCCCACACACACACACACACACACAGAGAGAGAAATCCCCCTCAGGGATCGTTCAGGTTCCTTGCTACCACCTCCTCTCTCCCCCCCCCCAATCCCCATTCTCCACAGGGAGCACCCAGCATTTTCCCCAGTCCATAAGGATGCCTGGTCCCGGTCCACGGGAAAACGCAGCCGCCTTCCTCTCCATCTCACCCCCCCCCCCCACTTTCCACAAACAATGAAGACAGACTTACCGATGGGGGTTTTGGAGCCAATACAGCCCATAATCGACGGGGGCAATTTAGGATGGAGGTAAACCGTTGCTCCAGACCGCAAACATTGCCACAATACCTCATGGGCCAGCAACTGGTAGGTAAACCGGGAGCCGGTGGATGACAGCGATGATTCCCTTTTTTCCTGGGGGAGAAGGGGGGGAGGAGGTTTGAGCTGCTGATTTGCCGCGAATGCCAGAGAGGTAGGTTGAGAAAACGCGGGGGCGCGCGCGGAGGCGCGCGCACTTTCACAAACACTCGCGCACACACGCACACACACACAGCCTCCAGGAAGCGCTCTGGCTCGCTTGTCTCCTCCCCGCTTCGGTTTCTGCCCCCCTCGACAAGCTGGCGTCTCGGGGACTTTGGGGCTGAACCGCCTGCACGTTCGCCCACGTCACTGCTGCTAGCGCGAGTGGCGGGCGGTGGGGTGGGGGGAGAGGGGGAGAGAGAGAAAGAGAGGGAGGGAGGGAGGGAGGGAGAGAGAGGGAGGGAGGGAGGGAGGGAGGGAGGGAGGGAGAGAGAGAGAGAGAGAGAGAGAGAGAGAGAGAGAGAGAGAGAGAGAGAGAGAGAGAGAGAGAGAGAGAGAGAGAGACGGGTGGGTTGACGGCTGAAACGGCGCTCTCGCTTTCAGCACTTTGGACAGCGGCGAGCGCACATGCCGGTTGCTTTCAGCACCTTGGACAGCGCCGCCGGCCCTGCAAACGGGCTGTGGGAATGGAAGGGTTCCTGAGCCAATCTGTTTTGCGTCCGCGATGGATCTCAGCAGTTGGGTCAAGCTTTAACCAAGCCTCAGCTTTGGGTACCACGGCTCCTGAAAGTGGGCTTTGAAAGGGCTTTGATCCTCCCTCCTTCCCCCAATGCGTATCTTCGGCTCTGCCACTCCCAGATTCATTCTTCGGCTTAATGAAACTGAGTGAATGGCTCTAGAAGAGAAGGTACTAAGTCCCCCCCCAAGAAGACACTAGAGATGTGCAACAGGCATCTCATACCTTTCCCTCGAATGGATTTCTTTCTTTTTCTGACACTCTTTCTCTGAAACCCATGGCTGGCTTTTGAGGGGTTTTTTCCCCCCGACGCGTCTAGAACTCCCAGGACCTATTTATTACTGAAATTTGTAACCATGCATTCTGTCATGCCTCCTAAAGCAAGAAATACTGCATGGAGTGTGTAGGATGTACCACGCATTCTTCTTGTGGTGGCTTTTTTTTAAAACTTATTTATACCAGCTAGTAACTGGACTGGAAAGCCATCTCCATTCTCGTCTCCTTGCTCCCGCATCTTATGCAATACTTGAATCAATTTATCAGAATCTGCTGGTCCAGAGACAGTGGCACACCACTCCTTTCTAATAATATTACTGAGAAAGACAAGACATATACCGAGGGCCTGAAGATCAAATCCAATGAGTAAAAGCTGGAAGAGCTTCTGTCGCCTGGAGGAGAAATTACTAGGCGATGATATGACTGCCATCTTCAAGTGCCACTTTTAGAACTGTGCAATGTTTTCTATAATTCTACAAATGTTAGCAGCCAGACTAATTGGTTCAAAATATATGTTCACATAGCATGGTTGCTAATGACTAACTGAATTATAGTGTGTTTAGTTCAGTTTCCTAGGTTTGCATAAGAACAGAATTATAAACCAATCCCCAGATAGGTTTGTGTTAGGTTTCGATGTCATCTCAAATAAATTGCACTCCCAAACAATTAATCTTTGCTGAAATATTCCATTTATTGAGTACGACAGATCTGGCCCCGACTTCGTCGTAGCCGATACTAACCCTCTGACCCCCAAACCCTTCCCTTTCCGTTCCCCAATTCTCATCTTCTCATTGGCCATCTTCCAAGTCAGTCTCCCCAGCTTCTGACCTCACCCCACAGGAATGTTCCCCCCTCCCATCCCATCTCCTAGGGGATATTATCTACAGAGAAAATAAGTAGGTGAAAAGTCAAGCCTCGTCTTTTTATGGCAGCATCAGAATGCTGACAGTTTGCTTCACACAGCCAACTAAGATGTGGTTTAGGACAGGGGTTACCAACCATTTGGACCTCAGGGACCACTACATTCATAATTTTAAATCCCATGGACCATTAATATGATCTGCCTAATGACCGGCTGGGTGGGCGTGGCCAGGTGGTCATATGACTGGGTGGGTGTGGTCAATTCGCCGACTTCTACTCTCCCCTCCCAGCCACTCCTCACCTGCCTGCCTGGGCTCCTTAGGGCCCCAACAGGAACTCCGCCTCTCCACCACCAGCGGCACTTTCCTCCAGCCTTGGCCCAAAGCCCCGCACCAGGAGGCTGAAGCAGACCCCAAGTTAGAATTTCTGCCCCCTTCCGCCCCACACAAAAAGGCCCTGAAGGGGGAGACTCTCTGCAGCAACACAAACATTCATTGCACATATCTGTCCCAGGGGCCGTAGTTTGAGGACCCCTGATTTAGTGCAATATAAAAAAACGCAAATAATTTTTCTGCGGACCACCAAAATTTTCTCACGGACCACCAGTGGTCCATGGACCACTAGTTGGTGACCACTGGTTTAGGATACTGTGCATTCTCAAAGTTTAATCTTTTCCCTCTTTTTAATTATGCAAATTTTAATTGGTTTTTAAATGATTGGGGTGTTTTAATTTTTCTGGGCCAAATTGTTTAATTCAATTTTACTTTGTTTTTAAATTTTGTATCTATGTATTTTTATTGTTTGGCTGTTCACCACCCTGAGTCCTTCGGGAGTAGGGTGGTATATAAATCAAATAAATAAAAATAAATAAAATAAAATAAATAAACAAAGACATTGTCTAAAAGTTAGGGAGGTGTCAAGATCGACTCGAACTTTCACCTACTGTATATTCCCCTTTGCTCGCAACTTGACAAAGAATAGAGTGAGGTGGGGTGGATAGGAATGCAAGGGTGGGGAGAATGGCATCCAAGCATTTTTGGTTCCCATGAAACATTGCTCCCCCCTCAAGGATACCCTGAGCAGATGTCCCAACATGGCCGGCTGGTTCCCATAACAAAATGAAGAGAAGTGGTTGGTGGACGTAATGGACTGTGGGTAGCCCTTGGCGAAAAGGGGAAATGAACTATGTATGCTTTTGCGCAGGAAACCCAGAGCTGGTTTCACTTCTTCTGTGCCAATGTGGATTTATTCTGTAAAGTTTGTACTCTTGGTAAAATAATGTCCCAGGGGTGTCTTTTTCCGTATTCGCCAACTGGACAGTTGACATTAACATTAAAAGAGAATATTTATAGCTCAGGGTTGAAATGAGGGGTCGTTGGTGCTCTCTGAGCTTGGTTCTTTTCTTGCAGCTGTTTCATTACCCAAATTAGGTAAACACCATCAGATAACACAAGAGCCTTGGTGGCGCAGCAGACTAAAGTGCTGTTAATTAGCACCAGCTGCCTGCAATTACTGCAAGTTCGAATCTCACCAGGCTCAAGGTTGACTCAGCCTTCCGAGGTAGGTAAAATGAGGACCCGGATTGTGGGGGCGATAAGCTGACTTTGTATAAAAAAGAACACCGCTTAGGGGGGCCCGAAAGCCCTACTAAGCAGGTATATACAAAAGTATGAAGGCTGTTGTTTAACGCAATGTAAGCCACCCTGAGTCTCCGGAGAAGGGCAGCATATAAATTGAACTGATAAATAAATAAATAAATAAATAAATTGGGTAATGAAATGTCTGCAAGAAAACAGCCAAGCTCAGAGAGCACTAAGGATCCCTCAAAAGTTAGCTAGAACAGCATTACGGTACAAAGCCCTACAGTCTGAGAAACTAGTAAGTGCACCTTTAGTAGAGGTTTTTAAGCAATAATATAACAGTAACAGAGTTGGAAGGGACCTTGGAGGTCATCTAATCCAACCCCCTGCCCCCGCGAGATGTACTAGGGATTCGAACCGCCAACCTTTCTAATTGACAAGCTCAGTGTCTTAGCCACTGAGCCAACTAGTCAGCAGAAGCTGGGTGACCACTTTTTAGGAACGGGGGTGTGGGTTTTTTCCCCACTACATGAGTCATGGTCTCTCATAGACCAGAGGTCTCAAACCTTGGCAACTTTAAGATTTGTGGACTTCAATTTCCAGAATTCCTCAGCCACGTTAGACTCTGTGACTTTTGTGTTCCTGTTAAATTCCTCTGGGAAAGAGCTCTGGAATCGAGATCTCAGATTCCAAAGAATCTCAGCAACTTCTATATTGAAAATGAGGACAGGCAAGAAATCACCAATTCTTTATGGTGCATCTCACCTTGATTTCTTTTCTGTGGCACAAAGCTTTACGCATGGGATTGGCACAAGGCGGAGGAAGCGTTGCGCCCATTGTATTGCTGACTAATCTAGAACCCCAGGATTGCCAGAAGAAGGGCATTGGTAAAGGGTGTTTCCACCGTCATAACTTACATTTCTAATTGCTTGGCAAAGAAGGCAACGAAGAGGAGGCTATTTAGACCATGCCGGCTCTTAAAATAGAGGGTAAAGATAGTTTCAAACCTGTTCAGTAGGAGGAGAAAGGGTTTCCAAAGCAACTGACTGCGAAACAGCTTTAACGTTCTCCAAAAGTTTGGGAAAGATGACACTTTGAATCCGGGGCCTGCTGCTAGCCAGTGTTTATACACAACCGGGTTGCTGATCTGGTGACAACCAGGTCAAAGCTTGCTGAGTTCCCCCTGTCTTCTTTCCTAGTCATCTTTTCTACTACTGTCTCCTATTGGGATCTTATGTTTATATTACCTTGTTGTTTGTAGTACACTGAAAGCTTCTGCACCAGAGGAAAATTCCTTGTGTGTACACTTGGCCCATATTCTATTCTATTCTGTTCTGTTCTGTTCTGTTCTGTTCTGTTCTGTTCTGTTCTGTTCCGTTCCGTTCCGTTCCGTTCCGTTCCGTTCCATGCCATGCCATGCCACTTATTCTATTCTATTCTATTCTATTCTATTCTATTCTATTCTATTCTATTCTATTCTATTCTATTCTATTCCATTCCATTCCATTCCATTCCATTCCATTCCATTCCATCCAATTTATTCTATTCTATTCTGTTCTGTTCTGTTCTGTTCTGTTCTATGCTATGCTATGCTATGCTATGTTATGCTATGCCATGCCATGCCATGCCATGCCATGCCATGCCATGCCATGCCATGCCATGCCATCTATTCTATGCTATGCTATGCTATGCTATGCTATGCTATGCTATGCTATGCTATGCTATGCTATGTTATGCTATGCCATGCCATGCCACGCCATGCCACGCCATGCCATTTATTCTATTCTATTCTATTCTATTCTATTCTATTCTATTCTATTCTATTCTATTCTATTCTATTCTATTCCATTCCATTCCATTCCATTCCATTCCATTCCATTTATTCTCTTCTCTTCTCTTCTCTTCTCTTCTCTTCTCTTCTCTTCTCTTCTCTTCTCTTCTCTTCTCTTCTCTTCCCTTCCCTTCCCTTCCCTTCCCTTCCCTTCCCTTCCCTTCCCTTCCATTCCATTTATTCTCTTCTCTTCTCTTCTCTTCTCTTCTCTTCTCTTCTCTTCTCTTCTCTTCTCTTCTCTTCTCTTCTCTTCTCTTCCCTTCCCTTCCCTTCCCTTCCCTTCCATTCCATTCCATTCTATTCTATTCTAGTTTGACAACCCTGGATTAGAGAATTCACCCTTGCCAACAAAGGTCCATATAGTCAATGCTCTGGTTTTCCCAGTCATCATGTTTGGCTGTGAGAGTTGAACCATAAGGAAGGAGAGTCAAAGAATTGATGCTTTCAAGTCTTGCTCTATTCTTTGAAATTCTGGCCATTAGATGAATTGCAAATGAGTGAATCGGTAGTGCTACAGAACATGTTTAACCATGTCTTCTACAAACCCATTGCACTTGCCTAAAACGCTACACTTGGTAATACTAACCTTAAGTTTGTTTATTTGCAAACAAGACCATAGATAGATGAATTCAGTGATTTAGGTAGCACGCAAGTCATGCGAATGCAACCAGTGCTCAGCTAGCTGTCAAATGGCTTCTCTTTCTGTAAGAGCAGCTTCCTATGAATTTCCCACTCTGTGAGTCTAGGATGCACCGCAGCATGAAATTATCAAATTCGCAAGGATCAACCTTTTAATCATTTATCTACAGCACAACTTTCTAGTGGTCACCATTGCTTGGAAGTGTATGTGTGTGTCAACATTTGCTCACGGGGGAAGTAGGGATGGGAGTAGACCGCACACCCAACGGCAAAATCATGGTTTCTATTGCAACCATCAGTAAATCTGAGAAATTGTTCTAATCCAAAAAGAGAATAAAGGATTCTCCACAATCTGCAGTGTCATAAGCAAAGCAATAAGACAAATATCAGTACTACCATTATTTCCACATTTTGTTAGCTCTTTGTGATATTTAGCTCTTGCTCATGTATACCGAGTGCCAATTTGCTGTCATGGAAAAATTAGCAATGGACATTACTATGAATTAAGGCAAGGGAAACCTGAATTAAAATGCCCCTTAAAAAGTAATTAGGCCTCTTTAAACAAATTCTACTTCTAAATGTCTCTATCTTAAACTTACATCTTTATCTAAATTATCTTGACTTCTATTTTAAATAGGCTAGAGATACCGAAGGGAAGGAAGAAGAAAGGAGAAGGAAGAGAGAAGGAAAAGGAAGAAAAGGAAAGGCAGGCAGGCAGGCAGGCAGGCAGGCAGGCAGGCAGGCAGGAAGGAAGGAAGGAAGGAAGGAAGGAAGGAAGGAAGGAAGGAAAAATACGAAAAGAGGGAAAGGAAGGAGAAAGGAGAATGAAGAGGGAAGGAAAAAGAAGGAAAGGAAAGGAAAGGAAAGGAAAGGAAAGGAAAGGAAAGGAAAGGAAGGAAGGAAGGAAGGAAGGAAGGAAGGAAGGAAGGAAGGAAGGAAGGAAGGAGATTATAATGAGAGTGAGGGAGGGCCTGAGGGGAGTCCAGTCTTAGCATTTGGCCACCACAGGTGCCCCCGCCCGACACAAGTGATGTCAAGCTGGCCATGCCCACCCTGGCCACACCCATCCTGCCCGCCCGAGGACAAACACAACTCTGATGCAGCCCGCAATGAAATCAAGTTGTAGGAACTGGGTATGTCTACTTTAATGAAAAGAAGGACTAAGGGAGACATGATAGCAGTGTTCCAATATCTCAGGGGCTGCCCCAAAGAAGAGGGAGTCAAGCTATTCTCCAAAGCCCCTGAGGGCAGGACAAGAAGCAATGGGTGGAAACTAATCAAGGAGAGAAGCAACTTAGAACTATGGAGAAATTTCCTGACCGTTAGAACAATTAATCAGTGGAACAACTTGCCTCCAGAAGTTGTGAATGCTCTTAACACCGGAGGTTTTTAAGAAGACAGCCATTGGACAGCCATTTGCCTGAAGTGGTGTAGCGTTTCCTGCCTAAGCAGGGGGTTGGACTAGAAGACCTCCAAGGTCCCTTCCAACTCTGTTATTCTATTCTATTCTATTCTATTCTATTCTATTCTATTCTATTCTATTCCATTCCATTCCATTCCATTCCATTCCATTCCATTCCATTCCATTCCATTCTATTCTATTCTATTCTATTCTATTCTATTCTATTCTAGTTTGACACCCCTGGATTAGAGACATTACCCTTGCCAAGAAAGGTTCGTATAGTCAATGCTCTGGTTTTCCCATTCATCATGTATGGTTGTGAGAGCTGAACCATAAGGAACACTGAGAGTCAAAGAATTGATGCTTCCAAATTGTGTTGTTGGAGAAGACTCTTGAATGTCCCTTGGATTTCAAGGAGATCTAATCTGTCAATCCTAAAGAAAATCAACCCTGACTGCTCTTTGGAAGGACAAATCCTGAAGCTGAAGCTCAAATATTTTGGCCACCCAATGAGAAGAGATGACTCATTGGAAAAGATCCTGATGTTGATGTTGGAAGGAAAATCTGGTCCAGTTCCATGCCAGGAAAAAGGCGCTGGAAATAAAATGGAGGCTGACTGCAAGGAAAGAAGGTTTATTTGGTTTCCAGAAACTTCAGTGAGAGCAGCAAATGTTTCTGGGGTGGCTGACCAAATGGCTGAGTGAGTGGATGGATCTTTATAGGGTTCTGGGGTTTGGTGATTGAGATGCTCCAGGGGGGTTGTGCATTGTGGTGAGCCTTGTGTCTTTTACTATTCCAATGGTGATAGGTAAATCCTATTATGTGCTAAAGGTTCTGTCCTGTCCTTAGAATCTGGGTGGGGGGAATGCAAATTCTTAATCCCATTAGCTCCAGCTTTCTGTGGGAGCTATGGCTGAAGGTGTTTTATGAATAGATTGGCCCAGTCTTCCTGAAAGGATGCCAAATCTCCATTCCAAAAGACCAGCCTCTTCTGCTTGAGGCTGTTTTCCTATGGCAGGAAGACTGGGGCTGCTTTCTGCCTTTAAGAACATGTTTCTCCCGTTCTCCTTTGGGGAAATATTCTATCCTGCCTCTTTTTAATATTAGGAACAAAGGATATTTTAATCTGGGGAGGAGAGGGCCTTCCTACATTGGGAAAGATGGAAGGAAAATGGAGAAGGAGAAGGCAGAGAATGAGATGATTACATAGGGCCCTCAACACAATGAACATAAATTTGGCACACATTAAAACGAAATTTCGTTGCATTCAGCTCTGAAAAGGTCACCACCTCCAATATACACTACATGAACACGACAAAATAAATACATGAATAAATGTAAACTTATGCATATACAGTAATCCCACATGTATTATATGACACGGAGAAACAACAAAGTCTAGTTTGGATGTATGCATGTACATGGCGAGAAAAACGAAACTTGCGAGTTTACCAGATGGATGACCTAGGGAACAAAGCTGTTACAGAATCTGCTAGTCCTGCTAGAAATACTTCAAAACTTCCTCCCAGAGGGGAGCAACAGAAACAGATCGTAGAGTGGGTGTGTGAGGTCTCTAACAATGCTTTGAGCTCTAAGCACATAGCGCTTATAAGCAGCAACCTGAATAACGGGAAGCGAGTTTCCTATACTCTTCTCCGCTGTCCTCACCACTGTCTGTATGGACTTTCTACCTGTGGTCCATGTGATCACAAAGGATGGGATACGATTTAGTAACTGAATAACAAACACAACAAAACAGGAGCCCTCAGGAAAGGGACTGAGACCACAACAATAAAATGACAAACAGTTATATGACAAATAGAAAAGATGCATCAAGAATTAATTACATGACAGGAAAAGCCCCCAAGTCTGCAATAAGGAATCGTCCAGGTCTAAGATTGAGGCCGGTGCCTTAATAATTTTATTAACTCTGATCTACATCTTTTTTTTTTAACGATGATTTTAAGATGACAATTTTCCATGCTGCTTCCCAAAAATGCAAGCCAGCATTATTTCCCTTCTTGGCTTGTTATTCGGGGTCACTTTCAGCCGAATCAGAGTTTCAAAAATGTCTCCCATCCCAATAACTTTCTTCCTATATAATTTTCTGCTGAGACAGGAAACATGATTGAAACATCAAAAACAAAGCTTTAACGTTTTTCTTTTTTAAAAAAAAAAACCTACTTGTAAAGAATCTTAAACTGCTACAATGTGAAACAGATGAAGGAACAGCCCCAGAGGTGGTATTCAGCCGGTTCGTATTGGTTCGGGAGAACTGGTAGCGGAGATCACGGTTGGGAACCCCCCGCCCTGTGCCCTGCTCTGACTCTATGATGTCCTATTTAGGGAGGTTTTTGAGGCCAGGCGCCTGCATGGAAGGTGTGTGAGCGAGCAAAGCACATGCGCAGAAGGTGTGCGTGCAAAGTGAGTGTGTGCACAGGTGGCGAACCGGTGGTAAGTATATTGGAAACCCACCGCTGACAGGCCCTAACCCTCTTGAGTTAAGTACAAGTAAATTGGATCAATAACATTGCTGTGTATGTGTGTTTTTATGAGGACCACAGAAGACATCCGCATCAATGCATTATTTGGATGAATTTTTCAGTGTATGACCACAACTGAGCCCAAAATTTCTGCTGCTAAGTGTGAGATATGTGTTAAGCGAGTTTTGCTTCATTTTATGACCTCTCTGACCACGGTTGTTAAGCGAACCACTGCAGTTGTTAAGTTAGGAGCACGGTTGTTAAGTGGCTTCCCCATTTTGACTTGGCTTGTCAGAAGGTCGCAAAAGGAGATGACGCGACACTGCAACCGTCATAAATATGAATCAGCTGCCAAGCGCCTGATCATGTGACCCGGGGATGCTGCCGTTGTAAGGGTGAAAAACGTTCTTAAGTCACTTTTTTTTCAGTGCTGTTGTAACTTTAAACAAACTGTTGTAATTCAAGGACTACCCGTACTTTACAGAGAAGATTGCAAGGAGACAAAAGAGTTGCCTTCAAGTACAGGTTTATTCAGCATCACAATTAAAACAAGGCATACTCTATGACATAAAATTTAAAATATAAAATGCACGATTAAACCATCTTGTAAAGTTAAACCAATCTTGCCCAGAAACTAATAACATTATGAGCAACACGGTAGGAGCCCTGGTGGCACAGTGGTTAGATAGAATGCAGTCTTGCAGGCTAACTCTGCCCACTGCCGGGAATTCAATCCTGACCGGCTCAAGATTGACTCAGCCTTTCATCCTTCCGAGGTCGGTAAAATGAGGACCCAGATTGTCGGGGGCAAATATGCTGACTCTGTAAACGGTTTAGAGAGGATTATAAAAGCACTTTGAAGCAGTGGTGGGATTCAAATAATTTAACAACCGGTTCTCTACCAGCTTGGTGGGCGTGGCCAGGGGGTGTGACAGGCGGTTGTTACATCCTCAAAGCCCCACAACTTCAACCTCAAACTGTCTACCGTGGACCTCACCCCATTCCTAAGAGGTGCGTAAAGGGGGCGTGCATAAGCGCACCAGCGTGCCTACCGTCCCTGTCCTTCTGTCCCCATTTATTTGTACTTATTTCCTATGTTCATGTCCATGTTTATACTTACACCTGTTATCTTGTACATGTTTGACAAATAAAATAAATAAATAAACAAATAAACAAATAAATAAATAAATAAATAAATAAATAAATAAATAAATAAATAAAATATAATGGGTAGCAAACTCCCGGCGTCATGTTGCTGCCACGTGTAAGCATTTGTCTAGGAAATGCTTACAATTGGCACATTCCCTTCAGGCTTAAACTGTCATCCACAAAGAATAGAGACCATATGTTAAGTTCCATTTAAGTTGATTTATTGTCGAAGCCTATATGCAACTAATGGCCAGTACTAAATTAAGGCTACATAACAGCCAACTGAATTTGGGGAGACCTGGATTGGGAACATTTGTGGATACTTCGTGATTCTATGCTGAGTCCTCTCTTGACTCCACCCCCAGTCTCTGCCTCTTCTCCCACAAAAACTCAACCATTTTTATTTATTTATTTATTTTTATTTATTATCAAATTTATAGACCGCCCTTCTCCCGAAGGACTCAGCGGTGTACAGCCAAAGTAAAAAAACATAGATACAAACATTTAAAACAATTTTAAAAGATAGATATATATATATAAAGATATATATAAATTTGGCCCCAAAGTTAAAAAACAGTAACAAAACATATTAAAAACATTTAAAAAGCATTAAGCCAGCCCGGCTTGCTGAAAAAGGAAGGTCTTCAGGGCACAGCGGAAGGCACCATGACTTTATTTATATTATGTTCAGTTGTCTTTGAACATGCACTTAGTCGTTTCCTAATAAACACTTTCAAATACCGCTACTTTTGTTGAGAAACTTAACAGATTCGGTTCTTTTCTTGTTAATGCATTACTCTGACCACAAGAAGATCATAAGAAGAGAAGAAAGTGGATGTACGTCTCGAAACTCAAATGAAAAAAAAAACGCTGATCCTCATCTGCCATCTGCCACAATTGGGGTTTGTTGAATTTCACTTCTGTTGGCTAAGGACCTCACTCTTTTAACAATCAACCAAAACTAATGTTCTCATAAATGCATCTCTGGGGAATAAGAAATGGAGATTGGCAAATAGATGCTCAAAGGCCTTGATCTAATTTTAACAATTGCTTCCAGGCACATAATCTGGATGTTCTTTGGAAACAATCTGAATGTTGTTCTCAAACAAGATTTGGGGGGTGGGATGGAGGCCCACATATTGACACATTCAGCCTGTCAGCTTTGGAAGCCATATTAGGCCGGAAGCTTCCATGCTGCCACCTTCTCACGTGTGGAAAAGTAGGAGGGGGGATTTAGTAGAGGGGTAATAATTAAATATTTTGGCCGTAAATTAAAACAACCCAATTTAAAATCAATTTAAAATTTAACTCAAGCCAGCCCAGCTAGTTGAAATAAATAGGTTTTCAGGGCCCGACGAAAAATCCGGAGGTCTGTTATTGTACGTATCTCTGGGGGGAGGTTGTTCCAGAGGGTGGGCGCTGCCACAGAGAAGGCTCTCCCCCTGGGGGTCGCCAGCCGACATTGTCTAGCATTCTTCCTGTCAGTCAAGGTCAGGCCGATCCGGCATCTGGAGAAGGAGTGGTCGGAGTGAGGTCTCGAGATGGGACGGCGGTTGATTGGCGCATGTGATCGACTGAGGAGTGAGGGGATGGTTTGGGGGGTTTTGATTTACTGAGGAAAAACCCGGACCTCTCAGATTCGGGTTTTCCCCAGATGTGCCAGTTTACCTATTCTAGTAAAGATAACTTTGAAAAATGCTCAATTCAGAGTCTTTACTTGGAGTTGGGGGGTTTTCTGGAACTCTAACACCGGTTCTATCCGGTTTCAGTGAACCGGTAGCGGTGGCAGTGAGAGGCTCCGCCCACCCGCCCGGACATCATCACGTCCTGTTTTTGACATGCTGCGCATGCGCGGAAGGTCCTGCGCATACGTGGAGGTGGCCCATGCGAGTGAAGCAATCGCGCAATCGTGGGCACGCTCACATTTGCGAACCAGTAGGAAGGTATGTGAATATCACCCCTGCCACATATATTATATGACACAGAGAAACAACGCAAGTCTAGTTCGGATGTAGAAGGCATGTACATGGCGAGAAAAACGAATCTTGCAAGTTTACCACATGGATGGCACTTCCACCAGGCATAAACCAAGGATTATGTGTAATCAAGATAACGAAGAAGAGAATGTGATCTTTAGCAGGCTGGGGCGCATGCTTGTTTAAAGAAAACACAATACTCAGGCTTTTAGCTTCTCAGAGGCACAGATACTCTATAAATTATCTTCTGTGTTATTGTAACAGTGTGACTTGTCTATAAACCTGGAGAAGTTTATCGTCTTTCTCCTTGTGTAAATCAGCACAGCTAAATCTCCTTTAGACACACGGAAGATGGCACATAGTCAAGAATACTGGTCTTGCCAATGTCGTGGAGATCTGGCTAAGACGCTAGGCTTGTTGGCTGGAAAGCCGGCAGCCCAGGTTCGAGACCCGAGCACCACGCGACGGGGTGAGTTCCCGTCCTTGCCTCACCTCCTGCCAACCTAGCCATTCGAAAGCATGCAACTGCGAGTAGATCAATAGGTACCACTTCGTCGGAAGGTGAGAGGTCAAGCTGGCCACATGACCACAGAAATGTTTTCGGACAGCTCTCTGGCTCAATGGCCTTGAAACGGAGATGAGCACCGCTCCCTATAGTGGGCAACAACTCGCGGAGTAAAATCCACAGGGACGCCTTTACCTAGAAGTTTGACCTTTCTTCGGTGCGAGATGAGAAGAAAGCCTCATTGCCAAATGAAAACTAAGCAGTTTCAGGCACGTCTGCCAGCTCTTAGAGCCTTCTCTGCAGCTGACGGGGTTTATTGAATATATATATATATATCTTCTAACGCAACTACATTGTTAAACGTAAAAGGATGGTGGCACAGCTTTGCAGTTTCCTTGGCAATTATGAAGTTTTCTTGCCATGGCTTGCCCCCTGAGATGTTGAGATCATCCTAATGGCCCTGGGAGTTTCCTGGTGATCTCCCCTCTGAACACTAACCAGATATGATCTCCTGAGCTCCTCAAGGTCACCCAAGGTTAAAGGTAAAGGTTCCCCTCGCACATATGTGCTAGTCATTCCCGACTCTAGGGGACGGTGCTCATCTCCGTTTCAAAGCCGAAGAGCCAGTGCTGTCTGAAGACGTCTCCGTGGTCATGTGGCTGGCATGACTCAATGCCAAAGGCGCACGGAACGTTGTTACCTTCCCACCAAAGGTAGTCCCTATTTTGCTACTTGCATTTTTTATGTGCTTTCGAACTGCTAGGTTGGCAGAAGCTGGGACAAGTAATGGGAGCTCACTCCGCTACACGGCATTAGGAATTCGAACCGCTGAAGTGCCGACCTTTCGATCGACAAGCACAGGGTCTTAGCCACTGAACCACCGCATCTCCCCAAGCCAAGGTTAGCTGGGTGCTATCTCGAATTCTGATCTGCCAGCTGTATTATTAGCCTGGCATGAACTAAGTCCCTCTTAAGAAATGTCATTTTCAGCTTTGTGACAGCCGATGGCTTCTCCCCAGTTACTACCAAGGGCAACTCAACGATGTCCCAACCCTGTTGTGACTTTGTTGTCACCTGGGAGGCCGAGAAGGAACCTCGGCTGAATTTACTGAAAATATTTCGGGATCCATGTTCTTCTCAAGATGGAACTTCTAGGCCAGACTCAACACCCATTAACACGCCAAACAAAAGGGGGTGGAATAAGAAAAAGAAAAAAAAGAGAAAAGATATGACTTATGTATCTACTAATTTACCTTTAAAGACCCATTATATATATATACATCAAGAATGATATAAGTAAATATTTATGTGTAGTATTTTTTAAATTAAGATAAATAGGATATACCATGTAATTAAGTAGCAAAGATTATCTATACGTACATACATCTGT
>NC_142068.1:5490000-5535000 GCF_059756535.1 Pantherophis guttatus | reverse complement strand
CTTAGAAAGGATGGAAGGCTGAGTCAACCTTGAGCCTGGTAAGATTCGAACCTGCAGAAATTGCAGGCAGCTGTGTTAATAACAGGGTGCATTAAACCACTGTACTACCAAGGCTCTTTATCATTTAATGCAATGATTCTCAAACTTGGCCTCTTTAAAGATGGGTGGACTTCAATTCCCAGAACCCTCCATTGTTGGTTGACACAGACCTGCTAAGTTTGAGTAACATTGATTTTTGAAGCAAGGCTCACAAATCACTGATAGACTTTTCTGAAACACCCCTCGCCTTGCGGCAGGGTGGATTTGATTTCAATCATGATTTAAATCACTTAGTAAAAAGGCTTGATTTAAATCAACTCGATTTAAATCATAATTTTTAAAGAGCAACTGTCATCTCTGCTACTCCTTTGACCCGCTGTTGACTCACCGATAGTCCCAGTGTTGCAGAATATACAGCCTCCTGCTACATAACTAAGCTCCATTTCATGCTGAATAAACTAAATGATTTATGTCTCTTAAATAGAAAACTATCTTACGATAGATTTTTACCCCAAAAGTTTTTTATTAAAATAAATTCGATAAAAATCAAAAAAATCTGATTTAAATAAAAAAATCCGATTTAAATTTTAAAAAAATCCGATTTTTTTGATTTTTTTTAAAAAAATCATTGATTTTTATCCACCCTGCCTTGCGGTGTGGAATTGTGCAGGTTGTGCAGGTTAATTCTTTGAGTGGTTGCATTAACGATATTTTTCCTTAAATATTAATGGTCCTAAGTACGGATATTTCAAAGTTGGCATTCTCTTTGTAAATTGCATCTGTAGATTTTTTTTTCTCCTTTATTGTTTCTTTGTTTTTTTCTTTTTGTTTTGCTCTTGATTGATCTTCCTTTATAATTTTATCCTATGCTATGCTCAGTTTTAAAAAAAAAACAACCCAGCACATTTTAAATATGTAGAGAAGAAGAAAAATGAAAGATAACTGCAGGTTCTCATCAAGACTATTTATTTCTATGTCGGCTTGTTCAAAAACAAGCCTACTTTCCAGTGGTGGGAGAATTTAACAATCAGTTCTCTGCCCTAATGACCGGCTGGGTGGGCGTGGCCATGGTGGGCGTGGCCAGGGGGTGTGATAGGCAGCACTCAGCCTCCTGCACCCCCCCCCCGGGGAGTGAAAACAGGCCGTGGGGAGGCCATGCCGCCCCCCCTCCCCACAGCACCCCATTTTGGGCCTTGTAGGCCTCCCTGCACTTCCCTGGGAGCCATAAAGGAGCCTGATAGTACAGTGGACTAAAGCACTGTTATTAACATTTGCTGCTTGCAATTGCTGCAAGTTCAAATCTCACCAGGCTCAAGGTTGACTCAGCCTTCCATCCTTTCAAAGGTAGGTAAAATGAGGACCCACATTGTGGGGGCAATAAGCTGACTTTGTATAAATATACAAAAGGATGAAGGCTATTGCTTTTTTAAAAAAAAAAATGATTTATATGTCGCCCTTCTCCGAAGACTCAGGGCGGCTTACAATGTGCTCAGCAATAGCCTTCATCCTTTTGTATATTTATACAAAGTCAGCTTATTGCCCCCACAAACTGGGTCCTCATTTAACCTACCTTAAAAAGGATGGAAGGCTAAGTCAACCTTGAGCCTGGTAAGATTCGAACCTGCCGTAATTGCAGGCAGCTGTGTTAATAACAGGGTGCTTTAAACCACTGTACTACCAAGGCTTAACACATTGTAAGCCGCCCTGAGTCTCCGGAGAAGGGCGGCATATAATTTAAAGCAAAAAAAAAAAAAATGGGGCGTGTGGGGACTCCTGGAAGGGGAGAGGAGGGGCGGGGCGGGGCCAGCCAACAATTTAACTACCGATTCGCCCGAACCGGCTGAATCCCACCACTGCTACTTTCTTAAAACACCATTTTAAAGCAATTTCTCTCTCTCTCTCCTGGCCTCCTAAACATTGTTTTGCAGATTTAAATCGGGTCCTCAGTTGCCTCTGAAGGGGCTGCAGGTCCTTGCAGATTTGTAAAAGATGCTGGGCGTCGGGGTCCTGGCAGATCCGAAGGAAGACCTTTACAAAGACCTCGCGTTTCCGGCTAGTGACGGTTCTCTGTTTTTCAACTGTTCTACTCCGTTGGCCCAGTTCAAAGGAGATATTTACTGGCTGAGACCTCAGGTTTGTTTTTGAAAATCCACGGTGGGTAAAACTCCTAGCACTTTCCTATCTGGACAACTGCCCGAAAGAACTGTCCATATTTTAGAAACAGAAATTAAATTCATGCCGGCAAAGATCTTCCCATATAGAGGTAATCCTCGACTTAGGACCGCAATTGAATCCAAGGTTTCTGTTGCTAAGCGAGAGAGTGGTTAAGTGAACTTTGCCCCATTTTACGACCTTTCCTCCCACCGTTGTTAAGGGAATCACTGGAGTTGTTCAGTTAGCCACATGGTTGTTAAGTGAATCTGGCTTCCCTGTTGAAATTTCTTGTCAGAAGGTCGCAAATTGAGGATCACATAATACCGGGATCTTGCAACCTTCCTAAATATGAGTCAGTTGCCAAGTGTTGGGATTTTGATCATGTGAATATGGGGGTGCGGCAACGGTCATAAGTGTGAAAAATGGTCATAAGCAGAGGTGGTATTCAGCTGGTTTGGAGCGGTTTGTACGAACCAGTAGCTGTTCTGCCCCAGCTATGGACCCGAAAGAACGCAGCACACACAAAGTCCGTTCAAATCTTAGTTTACTGAATAAACCAGTCTTTTACAACAATGGCTGTTAATTAATTGCATTAACAGCCACCAAGAATTCAAAGAATAATAACTGAAAGCTTACTATGGTTGGCAGAATGCCCAGAAGCAATTTGCAGGAAGCTGATAAGATAAGCAAGACAAGACACAAAGGTATGTGAACGGAGTTGTTCCCTGCAAATTGCCTCAGTCGTTGTTCCTCCTTAAATAGGCTAAGGGAGTGGCCAATTAGCCCCAAGCCTTACTCTCGAGGAGACCTCCTCCTGAGGAGCCACTCCTGCCTTTTGGCAGCTCTGCGCACCCGTGCATTGAGAAGAGGCTCCTCCTCTTTGTCCTCTTTACTTAAGGGAGCTTCTGGAGGTTCTGAAGGCCCTGGCTGAATCCCTGCCTCTGGCACCACATCTTCTCCAGCCTCCTCATTGTCCGACTCGAGTGCCAGCTGCACAAGCTGCTGGCGCAGCACCACACCAGCCTCCTCGCTGTCGGAATCAGCTACTAGCTGCACAGGCGGCGTACGAGCCACAACAGTAGCAGAAATTTTGAGTAGTTCGGAGAACCAGCAAATCAGGCCATTGGCTGGTCCCGCCCGCCCCGAACCAGTGGTGAAATTATTTGAAATCCACCACTGATCATAAGTCACTTTTTTCAGTGCCGTTTTCACTTCGAACGGTCTCTGAATGAACTATTGTAAAGCGAGGACTGCCTGTATGGCACAAAACGTTCAGGGGAAATTTTAAGTGCCTTTGATTAAACATGGTGATAACCTTACTATTTACCGGAATTCAAACTTCCTAGAATTTCCGGCTCAGGAAATTCCCCAACTCCACTGTACACATGTACAAACAACTTTCTTTCCAGCTGGAATGCTAGATCGATCTTGGTTCCCACTGTCCTGCTTTGACCGGGCTGATTTCTTGTTTAATAGTTTAATAGTTCAAACTTTGTTCACATCTTCACCTCTTGGCCAGCTTTTTAAAAAAACACCCACATTATATGAGGAAAATACTCTGAGAATGCAGTCATGAGAAGTGAGTTTAATTGTTATTTCATTTATTTATAAAAATGTACTGCCTCATTTTAAAGAGACATTGAGAGCGGTACCCTGTTTCCCCCAAAATAAGACCTCCCCTGATAATAAGCCCAATTGGGCTTTTGAGCGCATGGCGATAAGGCCAAATGCTTATTTCAGGGTTCAAAAAAATATAAAACAGGGTCTTATTTTCAGGGAAACTCTGTATATAAAAACAATAGTTTTTATTAATTTGGGGCCAAATTAATATATATCTTTTTAATTGTTTTTAATGTTTGTATTGTATGGTTTTTATCTGGCTGTACACTGCCCTGAGTCCCTCGGGAGAAGGTGCGATATATAAATTCGAAATAAAATAAAATAAATAAAATAGTGTAGGTAGAAGCCAGTGCAGTGCAATAATACAATAACAACAAATCTTTCTTTGCACCAATAATAGCTCTAATAGAATTAGAGTTGCTGGCAGTCAGGCGGCATATACATTTACGAAGGGAGGAAGGGAAAGAGACGGAGGAACAAGAGGGAGGAAGGAAAGAAGGAAAGAAAAAAGGAAGGAGAGAGGGAGAAAAGAAAGGAAAGGAAGAGGGAGGGAGAGAAGGAAGGAAAGGAAGAAGGAATAGAGAGAGGAGGAAGGAGAGGGAGGAAGGAAAGAAGAAAGGAAGGAGAAGGAGGGAGAGAAGCAAGGAGAAGAAGGAAGGCAAGGAATGGAGGGAGGGAGGGAAAGAGGGATTAAGGAACAAGTGGGAGGAAGGAAAGAAAAAGAAGGAGAGGAAGAAAGGAAAGGAAGAAGGGAGAGAAGGAAGGAAAGGAATAGAGAGAAGGAAGGAGAGGGAGGAAGGAAGAAAGGAAGGAGAAGGAGGGAGAGAAGCAAGGAGAAGAAGGAAGGCAAGGAATGGAGGGAGGGAAAGAGGGATTAAGGAACAAGTGGGAGGAAGGAAAGAAAAAGAGAGGGAGAGAAGGAAGGAAAGGAAGAAGGAATGGAGAGAGAAGGAGAGAGGGAAGGAGGAAAAGAGAGAGGAAGGAAAGGAAGGAGAGGGAGGGAGAGAAGCAAGGGGAAGAAGGAAGGAAGGAAGGAAAAAAAAGGAAAAATATTGCAAACATAGCATGTTTCCTCTCTAAATTCTCTTTTGTCTTCCCCATCAGGAGATCTGCTCTTCGCCTCGATTATTTTCAGACAGTCAACATGAATGGCAGGTCAAGCAAGGCATGCTGGGAGATTGCTGGTTTCTCTGCGCCTGCGCTGCTTTGCAGAAAAATAAATACCTGCTCACCAAGGTAAAGACCCTCCTGCCATCTGGGGTGCAGGCCCCCCAGGAGTAAGAGATTTCTGAGCGAAACCTATTGGCTCCATTCGATTTTGTTTAACTATACTAACATTTGCATCCCTGCTGCACCCAAAGTCTCACGGTTCAGGAATCTCCGGTTAAATGAAATTATTCAAATTAAGCAAAAGTGTGTATGAATAATAACAATAATATTCATAGCATTGATAATAATCACATAATAATAATAGCATTTGCTTATCCATCCATCCTAATAAACCTTCATTGTATAGTTAATCATTCTCTTAAACGTTTTAAGTTTCTAACTTCTGTTTCTGTTAAGTAACCTTTGGTAAAACGAGTCCCATGTTTAAAAATATTCTGTTTCTTCCTTCTCCTTTATGCTGAGTGTTAATCTATCCATCTCTGCACATTCTGATATTTTTTTTTTAATTACACTTTCATCTGTAGGGAATCTCCTCATTTTTCCACCCTTGTGAAAAACCTATCTATGTGCCTTTTCAAATACCCTTTGCCTCCCTAGGGACTAGAACCTTAAACACTCAAAGAGCCATTTGGACCCGTTTTCCACAGAAAAGAAAACACCGGGAGCCACAAAACCCTTCCTGTGCCTGACTGTTTCTTGAGCGGCCACAAAACTGGCATATGTAGTTGAATTAAACGTTCTGTTTTCTTCTGAAACTTTTCTTTTCTTGGATTTATCCGTAGTTGGCCTACCGGGAGTTGAAAAGCTCAATAAATCGCGTGCAGGCGGGTGGTCGCACATTGGCGGTTGTGACGCATATTTTGAGTGACAGGGAGCCGCAGCAGAGGGGTGAAAGAGCCACATGCGGCTCCAGAGCTGCAGGTTGCTGATCGCTGGACTAGAACCTTGAGATATTCGGAAAGGTTGAGTGGGAGGGCTTTAAGTACTCAAGTCTAGGAAACTGACAGCTGTTTCAACCAATCGCATTCGTACCATTGAGCGATTCTTCTCTTATCACAGGTGATACCTCCAGGTCAGCCCAGCTGGAAGGATGAGAAATACCGCGGCTGCTTCACTTGTCGTATCTGGCAGTTTGGCCACTGGGTGGAGGTGACCATCGATGATCGGCTGCCTTGTCTGGGGGGCAAGCTCTGTTTCTCCCAGTGCCAGACGGAAGACGTGTTTTGGCTTCCCTTGCTGGAGAAAGCTTATGCCAAGTATGTGATGGGCGTGGTCACTCTGGTTACAGGTGGTCCTCGACTTACGACCATCGCAAACCCCGAATTTTCCGTTGCTTTTAGTTTCACCCCATTTTACGACTTTTCTTGCCATAGTTGGTTCAGTGAATCGCTGAGGTTGTTAGGTTGTTAAGTGAATCTGCCTTCCCCATTGACCTAGTTTGATAGAAGCTGGCCATAAGTGACCTTTTTATGACGGTTGCAGTGTCCCGGGGATCATGTGATCCCATTTTGTGACCTTCGGACAAAGCAAAGTCAACGAGGAAATTTTGAGTAGTTGGGAGAACCAGTAATGGAAATTTTGAGCAGTTCGAAGAACCGGTAGTGGAAATTTTGAGTAGTTGGGAGAACCGGTACTGAAAATTTTGAGTGGTTGGGAGAACCAGTAATGGAAATTTTGAGTAGTTGGGAGAACCGGTAGTGGAAATTTTGAGTAGTTGGGAGAACCGGTAGTGGAAATTTTGAGTAGTTGGGAGAACCGGTACTGGAAATTTTGAGTAGATGGGAGAACCGGTACTGGAAATTTTGAGTGGTTGGGAGAACCAGTAATGGAAATTTTGAGTAGTTGGGAGAACCGGTAGTGGAAATTTTGAGTAGTTGGGAGAACCGGTACTGGAAATTTTGAGTAGTTGGGAGAACCGGTAGTGGAAATTTTGAGTAGTTGGGAGAACCGGTACTGGAAATTTTGAGTGGTTGGGAGAACCGGTAATGGAAATTTTGAGTAGTTGGGAGAACCGGTACTGGAAATTTTGAGTAGTTGGGAGAACCGGTACTGGAAATTTTGAGTAGTTGGGAGAACCGGTACTGGAAATTTTGAGTAGTTGGGAGAACCAGTAATGGAAATTTTGAGTAGTTGGGAGAACCGGTAGCGGAAATTTTGAGCAGTTCGGAGAACCGGAAAATACCACCTCTGGCTGGCCCCAGAGTGGGGTGGGAATGGGGATTTTGCAATATCCTTCTCCCAGGAGTGGGGTGGGAATGGAGATTTTGCGGTATCCTTCCCTTGCCACGCCCACCAAGCCACACCATGCCCATCAAGCCACTCCCACTGAACCGGTAGTAAAAAAATTTGGATTTCACCACTGTGTGAAGCAGTATATAAGTCCAAGTGCTGTTGCTATCGGATTTTTTCCCTTGGTTGCACTCTTTGTCCCTTGTCTCCCAAGGTCATCCCCGCTTACCATGACAACTATGTAATCCTACAGATAACAGGTAGTCCTTGACTTACAACAGTTCATTTATTGACCATTCAAAGTTACAACGGCCCTGAAAAAAGCTGACTTATGACCACTTATTAGCGTTGCAGCGTCCCCGTGATCACGTGATTTACAGTCGGATGCTTGACAACCGACTCACATTTATGACGGTTGCAGTGTCCCGGAGTCACGTGATCCCCTTTTGCGACCTTCTGAAGAGGAAAGTCAACGGGAAAGCCCGATTCACTTAACAACCGTGTTCCTAATTTAATAACGGCATTGATTCAGTTAACCCACGTAGCGAGGAAAAGTCGTAAAACGGACCAAACTCGCTTAACAAATTCCTCGCTTAACAACATACATGTTGGGCTCAATTGTGGTCGTACGTTGAGGACTAGCTGTGTTTGGATCTTTTTCTCCTTTCAGGGTTCACGGATCTTACGAGCAGCTCTGGGCAGGCCAGGTAGCCGATGCCCTAGTTGATCTGACCGGAGGCCTTGCGGAACGGTGGTCGCTGAAAGACCTGAGCCAAAATCCTGAACGAGAGCGGGCCGGCAAAGTCTTGGAGAAAACAGTGTTCAGACAGTTGATGAACCTGAAGGAGAAATGTGTCATGAGCTGTTCCGTCTTCAGTTCACGGCAAGGTAGGGGAAGCGGAGAATTTTACAGAGCCTCTTCGGCCTCTTAGAGAGCCTCTTGTTAGCCCTGTGGAAAGTTTCATATCGAAATATCTTTCATCCCTTATACCAGGGGTGTCAAATTCAATTTCACTGAGGGCCGCATCAGGACTATGGTTGACCTTGAGAGGCCTGGGCGGGCATGGACGACTGGGTGGGCGTGGCCTGATTGACGCCACTCACTGCGCGTGGGTGACTGGGTGGGTGTGGATGACTGGGTGGGCGTGGCCAGCTTGACACCACTCCCAAAACTGATGGCATGTTTCCTCTTTGCATTGGGTAGACTGGGCCAGTGGTAGGTTGCCCCCCCGGTTCAGACCGGTTCGCAAGAACCGGTAGTAAAACCAGCGGGAGGCTCCGCTCACCACCCCGGATGTTGTCATAGGCGTTGTGAAGTGGTAGTAAAGGTAAGTAGATGTTCTGTCCCCGTCCCCACACACACACAAACAGCCAGCCGGGGGTTAAAGAAGTACTCGGCACACACAAGGTTCGTTATCAGGAACTTGGCAGCAATACGATAACCGTCTGCCAAGTGCTTTACTACAAGAAGAGGGAGTGTTCCTCCACCAGATAACACCAACTAATACACACAGTTTTCAAAACAGTCCAGCTCAAACATGAAACCTTCAGCAGATCAGGCGTTGTCCAAAGTGACTAGCCAGAAGTTAGCTTTGTCCGTCACAGAGTCTAAATGGCCACCACACTCCCTTATATAGCCTGTGGGGTGTGGTCCAGTGACTCAGCTTAATCCCTGGCACGCCTCCTCATCTGCTGCAAACGTTTATCTCGCCTTCGTTGGCGTGGATCCAGGAACGACTTATCACCCCCATCGCTGTCATCGGAGACACCTGGCTCCTGGTCAATCTCCTCTCCCTCGGCAGACACCTGAGGCATTGCCAGAGAGGAGGGGCCTGGAGAGGGAGGCCTGGCCGGCTCCTCTCCTTCATGTTCGGAGCCTTCTTCCTTTGATAAGATGGGCTCGGGGATCGGAGCCACAACAGTAGAACCCACCCCTGGACTGGGCCGAAGCAACGTAGGTAGATTGGGAGAAACAACGCAGGTAGACTGGGCTGAAGCAAGGCGGGTCGGCCCCTTACATTTTCCAGGACAGCCCCATGGGCCAGATCCAACCACATTGTGGGCTGAATGCGGCCCACAGGCCTTGAGTTTGACACCCCTGTCTTATACTGTCTCTAACTTCCCTTCACTGTTAACGGAAACCATCGTTGACGGAGACTAGAAACAATTTAAAGGCAGTTCTTCACTTACCACCGTTCGTTTAGTGACCATTCGAAGTTACAATGGCACTGCAAAAAGTGACTTATGACCATTTTTCACACTTATGACTGTTTTTCACACTTACGACCGTTGCAGCTTCCCCATGGTCAGGTGATCCAAATTCAGATGCTTGACAACTGACTCATATTTATGACGGTTGAAGTGTCCCGGGGTCAGGTGATCTCCTTTTGAGACCTTCTGACATGCAGAGTCGATGGGGGAGCCAGATTCAATTATCAACCGTGTCCTTCATTTAATAATACAGTGATTCACTTCACAATTGTGGCAAGAAAGGTCGTAAAACGGGGCAAAATTCACTTAAGAACTGTTTTGCTTAGCAAGAGAAATATTGGGCTCAATTGTGGTCGTAGGTCGAGGACTATCTGTAATAATCTTTTACCCAGACTTCCTCGAAACCTGCAAATAAATTACCCAGACTTAATCCAGACGTCAAAGAAGAAAGTCTGTAAACAGAAGGCTAATTAAAACTGTCTCCCAAGGGAACCACACAACCACAGGATAAACATCACAGAAAAACATTCAAACTTTATGCCCCAGGAAGGACCATTTTTTCTGTAAAAATCTCTAATTTTTGGATCCCGAACTTTCAGGGTCATATTCTGTGCTCCTGAAATAAACCAACTGCTGTTGTGGCCCGTCAGCGGCCTGTGCAGCTAGTAGCTGATTCCGACAGCGAGGAGGCTGGTTTGGTGCTGCGCCAGCAGCCTGTGCAGCTGGCACTCGAGTCGGACAGTGAGGAGGCTGGAGAAGATGTGGTGCCAGAGGCGGGGATTCAGCCAGGGCCTTCAGAACCTGCAGAAGCTCGCTTAAGTGAAGAGGATGAAGAGGAGGAGCCTCTTCTCGATGCATGGGCATGCAGAGCTGCCAAAAGGCAGGAGTGGCTCCTCAGGAGGAGGTCTCCTCGAGAGTAAGGCTTGGGGCTAATTGGCCACTCCCTTAGCCTATTTAAGGAGGAATGCCAACTGAAGCAATTTGCAGGGAACAACTTCGTTCACATACCTTTGTGTCTTGTCTTGCTTATCTTATCAGCTTCCTGCAAATTGCTTCTGGGCATTCTGTCAACCATAGTAAGTTTTCAGTTGTTATTCTTTGAATTTTTGGCGGCTGTTAATGCAATTAATTAACAGCTGTGGTTGTAAAAGACTGGCTTATTCAGTAAATTAAGGTTTGAACGGACTTTGTGTGTGCTGCGTTCTTTGGGGTCCGTAGCTGGGGCAGAACAAGCTTCCCAGGAGCCGCTGGGATTTAAGCTTTTATAGTGGCTACCACGTTATCTCTTTTCTGCACTCCAGGGACCAGCCAGCTGGGAGAGTTCCACGCCTTCATTGTGGTTGACATGCAGGATCTTTCCAAGGTATCCAGGAAAGAGACAATCCTGCTGCGGATCCGGAATCCCTGGGGGAGACGCTGCTGGAAAGGCCCCTGGAGGGAAGGGTGAGTAGGCCATATGTTGACACCAGCATCTACAGTAGTTTTTCTGTCAGATCCACCATTACTTAAACCTCTAAGTAAAAATGATACATTCCAGTGGTGAAATCTGAACCGGTTTACTACCGGTTTGCTGGCTACGCATGTGCAGTGCGCACCACGAACCAAATGCGAGGTACGTGCACACAGTGCACGCCAAAAGGAGGCAAACGGCAGAACAGTGCGCGACGGGGGTTGATCAGCTGTGGCGCGCAATCTTTTTTTTTTTTACTTTTAAAAGCATTGCTTTAAAAATTTTTTAAAAAGCCTCTGACGATCGTGCTGCTCAGCTGTGATCGTCAGAGGCTTTTTTTTAACCTTTTAAAAGCATTTTTCAGGTTGTAGAAAAAATGCTTTTAAAAGGCTCTGACGATCCCAGCTGAGTTGCCTGATCGTCAGAGGCTTTTTTTTTTCTTTTAAAAGCATTTTTTTATAACCTCTTTGGCCAAAGAGGTTGTAGAAAAAATGCTTTTAAAAGTAAAAAAAAAAAAAAAGCCTCTGATGATCGCGCAGCTCAGCTGAGCATGGGTGGGGAGGCGGGGATTTTTGCTACCGGTTCTCCGAACCACCCGCCGCCATTGCTGCCGGGTCGGGCGATCCGGTCCGAACCGGCTGCATTTCACCTCTGCTCGATTTGTTGAGAAAGGAATAGTTTTATTAGAAGTCAAGTGTATTGCGATCAAGCATAGCCAGAACTGAGAATCGCGTGCCAAAATCCCTAAATTCCCTCCCCTATATGCATGCCATTTCGATTAAAAGGGATGCGGCGGCTCAGTGGCTAAGACGCTGAGCTTGTCAATCAAAAAGTCGGCAGTTCAGTGGTTCGAATCGGGGTGGGTTCTAAAAATTTTTACTACTGGTTCTGTGGGCGTGGCTTATTTTGTGGGCATGGCTTGATGGTCATGTGACAATTCTTTAGGATTTAGCAGAGGTACTGGTCTACCAGGCTTTTAACTGCTTGCAGAGCTGTACCGGTCTACCCATTTATTTTTTCAGGCACTGGTCTACTCATGTATTTTTGCAGGTACTGGTCTACCCATTTGTTTTTGGAGGCACCGGTCTACCCATTTATTTTTGCAGGCACCGGTCTACTCATGTATTTTTGCAGGTACTGGTCTACCCATTTGTTTTTGGAGGCACCGGTCTACCCATTTATTTTTGCAGGCACCGGTCTACTCATTTGTTTTGGAGGCATTGGTCTACCACCAAACTGCCTTTTACCACTGATCAGCTGTAGGGTGGCCCTTTGAAGCCCCGCAGCAAGAGTTTATTTTCCTTATAGCTCATCAGCTGGGACTCAGGAGGCAGCAATAGATTGGGGGTGGGGCCAAATAAAAGGTCAGAATAACGCGTGGGGTGGGTGGGTGGGCAGAACCGGTTCGGTGACGTCATATCGTCACCGCTACCGGCTCAGCGGAACCGGGCAGAACCGGGAGGAACCCACCACTGGTTCGAATCCCTAGTGCCGTGTAACGGGGTGAACTCCTGTAACTTGTCCCATCTTCTGCCAACCTAGCAGTTGAAAAACACATAAAAAATGCAAGTAGAAAAATAGGGACCACCTTTGGTGGGAAGGTAACAGCGTTCCATGCTCCTTTGGCGTTGAGTCATGCCGGCCACATGACCACGGAGACGTCTTCGGACAGCGCTGGCTCTTTGGCTTTGAAACGGAGATGAGCACTGCCCCCTAGAGTCAGGAACAACTAGCACATATGTGCAAGGGGAACCTTTACCTTTACAATATTTATGGTATTGTAAGCTGCTACAACCAGTTATGTTTTGTAACCGTATTAATATTCACTGTGATTTCTGGTCTTCAGAGGGCCAGGATGGAATCAATTGGATCCGGTGGTGGGCGCTGAACTTTTATCCCAGCTACAGGAAGGAGACTTTTGGGCTGAAGAAGAGGAATTTTTCATGGAATTTGATGAGGTCATCACCGGATACCCTGTCACAGAAGAAGGACAGCTTCAGAGCCTTTACACTGGTAGGTGGTGCCGGAAAAGAGCAAGTTTTTAAAAGAAAAGACCTTTTTGCTAAATACAAGTACAGATAGTCTGTATAGATTCTCAAGTCATCTAAGTCATGGTTGTCCCAAAGGTCCTTCAACGACCCTCTAAAAAGGATGCAAATGACCAGCTTTGTGTGCAAGGAGTATAAATCCTTCCATTCCCCACCATCCAGTCAGAGCTGAGGAAGCTTCTTGAATGAGAAGCGAAATGTCTTCGAAGAAAAAACAAGAAAGTCCAGTTGCCTCCTGAAAAAGCACCTTTGGGACACAAGTACAGATAATCCTTGACCTACAACAGTTTGTTTAGTGACCTTTCAAAGTTACAACCGCACTGAAAAAAAGTGACTTGTGACCGTGTGAAAAACTTCACAATCGTCACAGCCTTGGTCACATGATCCAAATTCGGACGCTCGGCCACCGAATGGACGATGCTTGCGGTGTCCCGGGGTCCCGCAATCCCCTTTTGCGACTTTCTGAATGAGGAAGCCAGATTCACTTAACCACCGTGTCACTCATTACAGATTATACAGATTAAGAGTTGGAAGGGACCTTGTAGGTCATCTAGTCCAACCCCCCACCCAAGCAGGAGACCCTACACCAGTGATGGCTAACCTTTTTGCCATTGCATGCCAGGAAGGGGGTGGGGGTGGGGTTCACACGTGCATGTGCCCACATCCATAATTCTATATGCCCCGCCCTGCGCATGTGTGTGCGACCCCCCCCACCCGCTCCTGGCATGCGATGGCCCGGTAGGCCCGTTTTTCTTTCTCACCTGGCTCCAGATCCTCTCTATGCATCTGGGGAGGGCGAAAACAGCCTTCCCCACCACCTCAGAGGTCATCCAGAGGCAGGAAGTGTCAGGTTTTGATATCGTCTCAAATAAAATAAATTGAATTTCCAAACAGATAGTCTTTGAAGAAATCTTTCATTTTATTAAGCACGACAATCTGCCCCCGATCGTGCCGTGGCCAACTCTGACTTCCTGACCTAAAACCCTCCCTTTCCGTTCCCCAAATCTCTGCGTCTCATTGGCCTTCTTCCAAATCACTCTCCCCATATCTACTACTTAAGCTCCCAGGAATGTCCCCTCTCCCATCTCATCTCCTAGGGGATATTATCTTCAGGGAAAATAAGTAGGTGAAATGTCAAGCGTCCTCTTGCCAGCTGCCCCCTCTTCTCCTTCTTATGTCAGCCCTAGAGTAAATGCAGGTTGAAGTGCTGACAGGAAACAGCCTGTTTCCCTACTTCTGGTGGGCCCAGAAGGCCCGAAAATCAGCTGGCCGGAGCTGAGCTGGCGTGCCAGGCGACATGGCTCCACGTGCCACCTGTGGCACACGTGCCATAGGTTCGCCATCACGGCCCTACACCATTTCTGACAGATGGCAGTCCAGTCTCTTCTTGAAAGCCTCCAGTGATGAAGCTCCCACAACTTCCAAAGGCAACTTCTGAAGGTTCCATGGGTTGATTGTTCTCACTGTCAGAAAATTTCTCCTTATTTCTAGGTTGAATCTCTCCTTGATCAGTTCCCATCCATTATTCCTTCTCTAGCTTTCGGGTGTTTTGGAAAATAGGTTGACCCTCCTCCTTTCTGTGGCAGCCCCTCAAATATTGGAAGATGCTATCCTGTCTCCCCTGGTCCTTCTCTTCACTAGACTAGCCATGCCCAGTTCCTGCAACCGTTCATTGTATGTTTTAGCCTCCAGTCCCCTCATCATCCTGGTTGCTCTAGATTGATCAATGGGGCAACATTCACTTAACAAATGTCTCACATATCTAGATCCGTTCCAGTCGGGCTTCAGGCCTGGGTACAGCACGGAAACGGCATTGGTCGCGTTGGTTGATGATCTCTGGAGGGTTCGGGAAGGGGGTGCTCCTCTGTCCTGGTCCTGTTAGACCTCTCAGCGGCTTTTGATACCATCGACCATGGTATCATGCTGCACCGGTTGGAAGAGTTGGGGGTGAGAGGCACCGTACTACAGTGGTTCTCCTTTCTCTCCGACTGGTCGCAGTCTGTGTTGACGGGGGCAGAGGTCGACCCCGAGGCCCCTTATATGTGGGGTGCCACAAGGATCGGTCCTCTCGCCCCATTTGTTCAACATTGATGTAAAGCCGCTGGGCGAGATCATCCGTGGTTTTGGGGTGGAATACCATCAGTACGCTGATGACACCCAGCTGTACATCTCCACCCCAGACCACCCCAACGATGCCCTTGAAGTGATGTCCCGGTGCCTGGAGGCCGTACGGATCTGGATGGGGAGGAACAGGCTCAGGCTCAACCCATCCAAGACCGAGTGGCTGTGGTTTCCAACGTCCCGGTATAGTCAGCTGCAGCCATCGCTGACTATTGGGGACGAATCATTGGCCCCCACGGAAAGGGCTCGCAACTTGGGTGTCCTCCTGGATTCACGGCTGTCTTTAGAAGAGCAGTTGACGGCCGTGGCCGGGAGGATTTTTCATCAGGTTCGCCTGATCCACCAGTTGCATCCCTTTCTAGATCGGGACTCCTTACGCATGGTCACTCATGCCCTCGTCACTTCCTGTCTGGACTATTGTAACGCTCTTTACATGGGGCTCCCCTTGAGGAGCACTTGGAGGCGCCAACTGGCGCAGAGTGCGGCCGTGCGGGTGGTGATGGGAGCTACGTGGCGCTCCCATGTAACACCTCTCCTGCGCAAGCTGCACTGGCTCCCGGTGGTCTTCCGAGTGCGCTTCAAGGTTTTGGTTATCACCTTTAGAGCGCTCCATGGCTTAGGACCTGGCTATTTACGGGACCGCCTGCTACCACCAATAGCCTCCCACCGACCAGTACGCTCCCATAGAGAGGGACTCCTCCGGGTGCCGTCAGCCAAACAATGTCGACTGGCGGCCCCCAGGGGGAGAACCTTCTCTGTGGGGGCACCTACTATCTGGAACGAGCTCCCCCCGGAGATACGGAGGATCCCGGATCTGCATACCTTCCGTCGCGCGCTCAAGACTTTCTTGTTTCATCAGGCTGGCCTGACCAAAGTCTTTCCCCTTTTTAAATGGAAATTTTAAATTTGGTTTTAAAGTATTGGGGTTTTAAATTCAGCCAAATTATTTAATTCGTTTTATTCTATTTTAAATTTTGTATTTATATTGTTTTATTTTATGGCTGTTCACCGCCCTGAGTCCTTCGGGAGTAGGGCGGTATAAAAATTCAATAAAACTAAACTAAACTAAACTAAACTTAGCAACAGAAGATTTGGGCTCAATTGTGGTGGTAAGTCAACAGTCCTGTTTTAAGAAGAAGAGAACAAAGGAGGTACCGCCTAACAACATCCAAAAATGAGGCTGAGACAACTGTTCTCTAATCATCCTTCTCTTCACTAAACTCTGCACATGTGCAGAAACAAAGATCTGAGGCAAGAGAGATGGAGATTTCCTTTTAATAAGAGACATTTTTAAAGCCTATCTGTAGCTTGGCTATTCAGCTATAGGTAATACTCGATTTACGACCACAATCAAGCCGAAGTTCTCTGTTGCTAAATGAGACAGTAGTAACATGAATTCCCCCCCCCCATTGTACGACCTTTCTTGCCACAGTTGTTAAGTGAATCACTGCAGTTGTTAAACGAGTAACACTCTTGTACAGGGCATCTGGCTTCCTCACTGACTTTGCTTGTCAGAAGGTCGTAAAAGGGGATCATGTGACACCCCTCCCCCCCCCGAGACATGGCAACTGTCATAAATACGAGCCAGTTGCCAAGTGTCTTTGAGTTTGGATCATGTGAACCGCGGGGGAACGGTCATAAGTGTGAAAAACGGCCGTAAGTCACTTTATCCAGTGACGTTAAACAGTCATTAAATGAACCGTTGTAAGTTCGAGGACTAACCTGTATTACTTTTTCGTTAGATGCCTTCTGTGTCTCGCTTGCCTGAGTTCTCTTTGCCGACAAAGAAAGTCCTTTGCGAAAAGTTTTGTTACTTGAAATGTCTCGGAATATTAATATTAAAAGTTTCATTCCCCTCCAGTAGCAGGAGAGTTGTGATGAGTACCGTATTTTTCGGATTATAAAACGCACTTCCTCACCCCCCAAAAGAGGATGAAAATTTGGGTGCGTCTTATATACTGAATGTTGCCTCGCCCACCTGCCAGCCCCCCGGAAAATGAGGTGTGCGGAGGTGGCAATAGGCTATGGCAATCCCTGCAGCCTGAAACAGTTGATCTTTCGGAGGCTGATCCAACCGACAATCAGCTGCTTGTGCTAATCAGGCTGTGCTGAAGCTGAAGCTAAAACGGACTGTTTGCTGCAAGGAGGCAAAATGCTGGGAGGCATATTTTTTTTTCTTGTGCTAATCAGGCTGTGCTTAAAATGAAAATGAAACTGAAACAGACTGTTTGCTGCAAGGAAGCAAATTGCTGGAAGGCAGATTTTTTTTCTTGTGCTAATCAAGCTGTGCTTAAAATGAAAATGAAAATGAAACAGGCTGTTTGCTGTTTGCTGCAAGGAGGCAAATTGCTGGGAGGCAGATTTTTTTTTCTTGTGCTAATCAGGCTGTGCTTAAAATGAAAATGAAAATGAAACAGGCTGCTGTTTGCTGCAAGGAGGCAAATTGCTGGGAGGCGGAGGCAGATTTTTGTGTGTGTGTTTTCCTCCTCAAAAAAGGTAGGTGCGTCTTATAGTCCAGAGCGTCTTATACTCCCAAAAATATGATATCTTTTTTTTCCCCTCTCATTCAGACAAAGTGCTGAGCCACACGCAGAAGCTGTATGGGTCCTGGGTGCGAGGGCAGTCTGCGGGGGGTTGCCGTAACAACAGCACCTTCCCCACGAACCCCAAATTCTGGCTGAGAGTCTGCGAGCAGAGCGAGCTGTGCATTGCCCTCCTACAGAAGCCCCGGAAGCACAGCACCGATTGGGCTGGCAGGATTCGCGCCTGGCCTCGCCTCCCGGAAACCGACCCCTCCTTGGTGGATAACGTCCGAGGGAAGAATTACCATGCCGTGGGCTTGCACATATGGAAGGTAGGAAAGATGAGCTGGCTGCGCAGGCAGACGGAGTCCTTTCCGTTTTCCTGGAAGTAAGATTCTAGTCCTCAAGATTGCCGAGAGAAATGAATCCAGGTGAATGCTGGGACGCGAAGCTCGTGCAGTTTGAGGAGGAAAATGGAATAGGATTTTTGTGATGTGTCCTAAGAGCTTTGGCATCTGAATAACTGTTCCTGAAGTTGATAGTACAGATAATCCTTGATTTACAACAGTTCGTTTAGTGACCAAAGTTAAAACAGCTTATAAACGACTTATGACTATTTTTCACACTTACGACCTTTGTAGCATCCCCTTGGTCATGTGATTTACATTTAGATGATCACGTGATCATCCTTCGCGATGTTCTGACATGCAAAGACAATGGAGAAGCCCGATTCACTTAACAACTGGGTTACTAATTTAATAAAGGCCAGTGATTCACTTAACAAAAGTGGCAAGAAAAGTCGTAAAATGGGGCAAAACTCCCTTAACAAATGTCTCACTTAGCAACATAAATTCTGGGCTGGGCTCAATTGTGGTTGTAAGTCGAGAACTACCTGTGAGACCTTTGTCAAGTGAGTTCTGCCTCATTTTACGACCTTTCTTGCCACAGTTGTTAAGTGAATCACTGCAGTTGTTAAGTCAGCAGCCCGGTTGTTATGTGAATCCAGCTTCCCCGTTGATTTATGCTTGTCAGAAAGTCATAAAAGGCGATCACATGACTTTGGGGCACATCAGCGGTCAGTAAGTATGAACCAGTTGCCAAACATCTGAATTTTGATCACACGTTCATCGGGATGCGGCAAAGGTTGTACCTGTGAAAAATGGTCATAAGTCACTTTTTTCAAGGCTATTGTAACTTTGAGTGGTCACTAAATGCAGTGTTGTAAGTAAAGGTATTCTGACGCAGCTCCCCAAACACGACAAACCCTCTGTATTTAATCAACGATTCCTTTAATTAGGGGCGCCGGCAGCCCCGGCAAAAAGTTTCTCTCTCACCACAGGCTAATAAGTCCATCTGGCCGGGAGATGAATAGTTGTCTGTGACATCTATTCATCTCCATCCCCTGCCTTTTATCCCCAGAGCTAATTTATTTATTTATTTATTTATTTTATTGAATTTATATACCGCCCTACTCCCGAAGGACTCAGGGCGGTGAATAGCCATAGAATAAAACATATAAATACAAAATTTAAAATAAAATAAAACGAATTAAATAATTTGGCTGAACAAATTTAAAACCCCAATAATTTAAAAACAAATTTAAAATTTCCATTTAAAAAGGGGAAAGACTTAGGTCAGGCCAGCTTGATGAAATAAAGTCTTGAGCGCGCGATGGAAGGTACGCAGATCCGGGATCCTCCGTATCTCCGGGGGGAGCTCGTTTCAGATAGTAGGTGCCCCCACAGAGAAGGTTCTCCCCCTAGGGGCCGCCAGTCGACATTGTTTGGCCAACGGCACCCGGAGGAACCCCTCTCTATGGGAGCGTACTGGCCGGTGGGAGGCTATTGGTGGTAGCAGGTGGTCCTGTAGATAACCAGGTCCTAAGCCATGGAGCGCTCTAAAGGTGATAACCAAAATCTAAGGTGGGACTTCACTAGCAGCGGTGACTCTTCCGTCCCAAGGACCGGCCCATAGATTTCCACTGCTCTCCTCTCCTCTGCCTTCTGCGCATCAGGCATTGGACCCAGCTGTTCCTCCTCTTCCTCATCAGCCACCTCCAGACCTGTGGCTGTTGACTCTCCCTCTGAGGGCTGATGGATGGCCCAGGCTCCACCTTTGTCTCTCTTTCTCTGCCAGCTCCATTCCCTCTTCCCCCTCGCTGACCCTGACTCCCACGCCTCCTCCTCCTCTGATTCAGCTGCTGGGGGGGCGGGGAGGCGGGGGCCAATAGGTCACAACACGAGGACTACCTGTATTCTGTTATCTGCTTCCTAGCTTCCCCCATGGATAATAGAGGGTTGTCTATTCTTTTTCCTGGAGCAAATCCTAGGAGTAATTTCAGAGACCTAGGCAAATACGGCTTTACTCCACCCACAGATTTTGCCTTTTCTCCCCCACCTGTGGTTTGCCTTGCAAAATTGAAGGCGCTGGAAGTTGGACGGTGTTGTGGCTCCGTTGCCTGAGCCTGGGCTATCGACAGATGCAGACTCTGAGAGTGAGGGAGACGAGTTGGCAAGGCCTCCCTCTCCAGAACCCTCCTCTCTGGCAATGCCTCCGGAGGACACCGAAAGCCAAGAGATAGGCCCAGAGCCAAGCACGTCCCCGCAGCCACAGGTGGACAGCAACGAAGGAGATAAATGCTGGCTGGATTCTCGACAGCGGCGCAGGGAGAAGCGTGCGCAGCAGAGGGGAAGGCGTGCCAGAGATTATCTGAGTCACTGGACCACACCCCACAGGGTATAAATGTGGGTGTGGTGGCCGGTTCAGTTTGTGACGAGCAAAAACTAGAAATAATCCATGATCTCTGTGTTACTGGACTTCTGCCTGCCTTGTCGGACTGCATTTGGACTAATCCTTGTATTGCTGAAACTTTGCCTGCTTTATCGGAATGCTTGCAGTCTAATCTTTGTTTTGTGTGAGTAAAGTCTGAATTGGCAGCTAGCCACTGGGTTGCTGCCAGCTTTATCTTCAAAGACTTTGTCGTGTGGCTTATTAACTCCGGGCCGTCTGTGGGGGTGCGTGTGTGGGACGGGGACAGAACAGACGGTTCCTTGCATGGAATGAAATGTTGCCGAACAACAAGTCCCTCTTTTCTCCCTTAATGGATTTTTTTAATGGGAAAATAAAATGCCCAAGGGCACGGGAAGCAGCACCAAAAAGAATGTGAGGTTGTTTGTGGGGGGGTCTCTCATAAAATTGCAGAATTTGGCTTGTGGGTTTGACTAGCCATCCTCACAAACTCAGAACGAAGCCAGCTTGTACAATATTTAATTTTGGGAGTTTTAAAAAAAATCCCAAAATGTGAGCCGTTAGATTGTGTCTCTCGCTAAAACCAGCATATATATATAAAAAAAATCAAACCACCATATGGGCGGTCCTTGGCTTACAACAATTTGTTTAGTGACCGTTTCGAAGTTAAAACAACACTGGGAAAAAAGGGACTGACGACCATTTTTCACACTTGCGACCGTTCCCATGGAACAAAATCCAGACGCTTGGCAACGGGTTCATATTTATGATGGTTGCAGTGTCCTGGGGTCAAATGATCCCTCTCTGTGACTTTCTTCCTGCATTCAGCCCCGTGCTGTTCTCTTGTCTTTCAGATTGAGAAGAAACAATTCAACCTTCCCAAGACACTCTCTGCGCCACCGGTTGCGAGCACAGCGTGTCATTCCTTCAACCGAGAGGTCCATCTTCATTGCGAGCTTTCTCCTGGGTACTACCTGGTCGTTCCCAGCACTTTTCTGAATAATACGGAAGGAAATTTCCTGCTCCGGGTTTTCTCCAGTGGAAGAATTTCTCTCAGGTACCTTCATCCAGGTGGGGTGGGTGGAATTGGACATGAGAGCAGTGTTCCGATATCTCAGGGGCTGCCACAAATACGAGGGAGTCAAGCTATTCTCCAAAGTACCTGAGGGTAAGGACAAGAAGCAATGGGTGGAAACTAATCAAGGAGAGAAGCAACCTAGAACTAAGGAGAAATTTCAAATAAACAATAAACAAACAAACAAACAAACAAACAAATAAATAAATAAATAAATAAATAAGACAAATAAACGTCTTGGTGGAGGACCAGATGATGCTAAAGAAATTATGCGACACAGCTTCTTTGTTGGAATAAATTGGCAAGATGTATATGATAAAAAGTGCTGCTTTTAATAGGATGAACTATTTCTTCCTTTTGCATAAAGACAGATGCAAAGAATGAATTAAGCAGTTCTTCTTTTTCCCTGCTACCCATCACCTCCTTGCCATCTAAAAGATTCTATAAACCACATGAAACTATTGTTTTAGACATCACTGGAAGAGAGATTTAAGAAACCAAGACATATATGCAGGGGAAAGGATGATTTGTGAAAATTGGAATGTAATGTACAGTGTGTTCAAGCCCATTTATTTCAATAAATGGTTGATTAAATTTGTGATGCTTATGTTAATGGATGTGTTTTTATTTTAGCTTTTTAATATAATGTGTTATTTTAAAATGGGAATAAAATGCTTATCAAATAATAAAAAAAAGAACTAAGGAGAAATTTTCTAACAGTGAGAACAATTAATCAATGGAACAACTTGCCTCCAGAAGTTGTGAATGTTCCATCACTGGAAGCTTTTTAAGAAGATGTTGGACAACCATTTGTCTGAAGTGGTGTAGGGTTTCCTGCCTAGGCAGGGGGTTGGACTAGAAGACCTCCAAGGTCCCTTCCAACTCTATTTAAATTCTAAATATATTTAGAATTTATATTTATATTTGAGCCTGAGTGGCGTAGGAGGCTAATGCCTCCTAAGGCAGCATTTAACATCCAGCTGCCTGCAATTACTGCGAGTTCAATTCTCACCAGCCTCAAAGTCAACTCAGCTTTCCATCCTTTCTAAGGTAGGTAAAGTGAGGACCCAGTTTGTGGGGGCAATAAGCTGACTTTGTATAAATATACAAAAGTATGAAGGCTATTGCTTAACATATTGTAAGCCGCCCTGAGTCTCCGGAGAAGGGCGGCATATAAATCAAATTTAAAAAAAAATAAAAAATGACACAGAGAGACAACACAGTCTGCTTCAGATGTATGGCGAGAAAAACGAATCTTGCGAGTTTACCAGAAGGATGGCCTGGGGAACAAACCTGTTACAGAATCTGGTAAAAGTCCAGCTAGAAATACTTCGAAAAACCAGAAACCGTGAAAAAGTCACATTTTTCAGCGCCGTTGTCGTAACTTTTAAACAGCCACTAAACAAAAAGTTGTAAGTCGACTATATTAAAATTTTAATTTAAAAAAAAAAGGGTTTTAAAAAAAATCAGGGTTGGGGAGTTAGGGACAAGAGAGCCTTGGTAGTACAGTGTTAGAGACACTGTAGTAGTACAGAGCGAGAGACAAGAGAGCCTTGGTAGTACAGTGGTCTAAAGCACCCTGTTATTAAGACCAGCTGCCTGCAATTACTGCAGGTTCGAATCTCGCCAGGCTCAAGGTTGACTCAGCTTTCCATCCTTTCTAAGGTGGGTAAATTGAGGACCCAGTTTGTGGGGGCAATAAGCTGACTTTGTATAAATATACAAGAGGATGAAGGCTATTGCTTAGCGCATTGTAAGCCGCCCTGAGTCTCCGGAGAAGGGCGGCATATAAATCAAATTAAAAAAAAAAAAAAAGAGAAGCTACATGGTAGATAATTTTTTTTTTTTTGTTCCTTCTCTGCCTATCTGTCTCCCCATCTCCTCCGTCTCTTGCAAGTGAGATCAAGCTCCCTTTGCTGGATAACACCATCCACGAAGCGTTCCCAGGAGGCGAGTGGGAGACGGCTCAGCTGGAGGGATCGTGGAAGAAAGGCCACAACGCCGGAGGCAGCCGCAACTTCCCCTCGTTCCACACCAATCCCTGCTTCCCTTTGTCGGTTCCCGCCGGGTTTGGCCAGAGAAGCGTCAAGGTGTCTCTCCGTCAGCACTGCCCAGATAACAAGTGCCGTCCCATTGGCTTTCATATCTTCCAGGTAATATTGAGGTTCTGTTGTGGCCTGTTGGCCATTGGCCCCTCCAGTAGCCGAATCAGAGGAGGACGAGGCGTGGGAGTCAGGGTCGGCGAGGGGGGGAGAGGGAATGGAGCTGGCAGAGAGAGAGAGAGAGACAGAGGGGGAGCCTGGGCTGTCCGTCAGCCCTCGGATAGAGAGTCAACAGCCCCCAGGTCTGGAGGTGGCTGATGAGGAAGAGGAGGAACAGCTGGGTCCAGTGCCTGATGCGTGAATGCACAGAAGGCAGAGGAGAGGAGAGCAGTGGAAATCTATGGGCCGGTCCTTGGGACAGAAGAGTCACCGCTACTAGTGAAGCCCCACCTTAGCTCTGGGGATAAAAGGCAGGAGGCGGAGATGACGCATTGTAAGCCGCCCTGAGTCTCCGGAGAAGGGCGGCATATAAATCGAACCAATAAATAAATAAATAAATGAATAGATGTGGCAGACAACTATTCATCCTCCTGCCGGACAGACTTGAGAGAAAAACTTTTTGCCAGGGCTGCTGGCGCTCCTAATACAGGAATCATTGAGTTACCATATTTTTCAGACTATAAGACGCACCTAAATTTAGAAGAGGAAAACAACAACAACAAAAAAGTTTTTGGCCTCCCTTTTTTCGGCCCGTTTTTCAGAGCCTTTTTTTCAGCCCGTTTTTGAGGCTTTTTCAGGCCTGTTTTTAAGGCTTTTTTTCGGCCCGTTTTTTTCGGGGGAAGAAATAATTATTTAATTAAAAGAGCTGTGGATATCCGAAGCATAAAATAATGTAATTATAGGGAAGACTTTGTTATTTGTCCTCAGGTTCCCAGTGACAACAATCATGTGAAAATGGCTTCCACAGCTTTCCTGCAATTGGAGCCGGTTGTTAGTTGTGTGCCTCATTGCTACTCTCAGGAAATAAGTCAGACATGTCGGCTGCCTTCAGGAAATTACGCCGTTGTCCCATCAACGTACTTGCCTGACACGGAGGGCAGCTTCACGGTGATTGTAGCAAGAAAGATAGACAGGTGAGAAGAAAATACTTCATAGCTATTCAGCCATCCAGCCTGCTTCAGTCATATGTGCGGGTGGTTATGGGAGTGACGTGGCGCTCCCATGTGATGCCCCTCCTGCGCGAGCTGCACTGGCTCCTGGTGGTCTTCCGGGTGCGCTTCAAGGTTTTGGTTACCACCTTTAAAGCGCTCCATGGCTTAGAACCGGGGTATCTACGAGACCGCCTTCTGCCACCAGTGGCCTCTCACAGACCAGTACGCTCCCATAGAGAGGGGCTCCTCAGGGTGCCGTCGGTCAAACAGTGTCAACTGTGGGGGCACCTGCCATCTGGAACGAGCTCCCCCCGGAGATACGGCGGATCCCAGATCTGCACGCTTTCTGCCGTGCCCTTAAAACTTTCCTTTTCCAGCAGGCTGGCCTGCCCTAACCTCTTTTTTAAATTGTTTTAAATTTTAAATTTGTCTTATAAGTTGGGGGGGTTTAAATTTGTTTTCGGGCCATGGTATTTAATATATTTTAAATGGTTTTTAATATTTGTATTATGTGTATTTTATCTTGGCCGTTCACTGCCCTGAGTCCTTCGGGAGTAGGGCGGTATATAAATTTAATAATAATAATAATAATAATAATAATAATAATAATAATAATAATAATAATAATAATAAGTGACAGCAACTCAAGTCTGGATGAGAATTTAAGGGGGATTTTAATTCTAATTTTTCTGGAGTGCACCAAGATGTTTGAAAGCCATTCTAGATCAGAGTTGGTCAGCCGTGGAATCTTTAATGTGCATGGAGTTCAATTCCCAGAATTCCCCAGCCAACATGCAACATGCAACATGATAAGATCCCATTTGATTATACCCCTGAACGGGAGATTGGGCTTGATGACTTCATTGGGCCTTTTCAACTCTCAGCTGAGGTATTTGTCATAATCCCCCAATTGTACTTAGTGGATGGATGGATCGATGGATGGAAGGGAGGAAGGAAAGGAGGGGGGAGGGAGGGAGGGAGGGAGGAAAGGAGGAGATGGAGGAAAGGAAGAGACAGGGGAGGGAGGGAGGGAGGGAAGGAAAGGAAGGAGATGGAGGAAAAGGAAGAGACAGGAAAGGGAGGGAGGGAAGGAAAGAAAAGGAAGGAAGGACAGAGGGAGGAAAGGAAAGAAGGAAGGAAAGAGTGAGTGGATGGATGAATGGATGGATGCATGGGAGGAAGCAAAGAAAGAAAGTGGATGGAGGAAGGAAGGAAAGAAAGAAAGGAGGAGATCAAGGAAAGGAAGAGACGGAGGGAAGGGAGGGAGGGAAGGAAGAAAAGGAAGGAAGAGGGAGGAAAGAAAAAAAAGAAGGAAAGAGAGTGAGTGGATGGATAGTGGTTGCCTGGATGCATGGGAGGAAGCAAAGAACGAAAGTGGATGGATGAAGGAAGGAAAGAAAGGAGGAGATGGAGGAAAGGAAGAGACGGATGAAAGGGAGGGAGGGAAGGAAGGAAGGAGAGGGAGGAAAGGAAAGAAGAAAGGAAAGAGTGAGTGGATGGATAGATGGTTGGTTGGTGGGATGCATGGGAGGAAGCAAGGAACGAAAGTGGATGGAGGAAGGAAGGAAAAGGAAGGAAGGAGATGGAGGGAAGGAAGACAGACTATGGGCAATGACATCCTAAGAGATCATCTTTACTGCTCCTAAAACATTGCCACTTCCTGCATTTGATTTCGGAACACGGGAGTTTTTATGCCATGCTCTGTGTGTGATGATCTGAGATTCTGCTAGTAATAAAGAACAAAAACCAGAAACTTGGAGGAATTCTCCAGGGAAGCCCGTGATAAGGCCCCCTTCTGCACTTCGGTCTCTTCTAATGAGGTTGTGTTTGCTTTTCTACAGGAAGAGCATTTGGAGCAAGGAGACTTTGGGACAAAGACTGCAAGAGGTGAGCTCTTCCTTCGTTTGGGATTTGGCACCCGGTCCATTTTGTCCGTCCAAAGAAAACAACGCAGCATTAAGTAACCAAAAAGTCATGGACCAAGGAGAAAAAAAAATTAAAAACAGCAAAGATCAGAATCCTAGTGGGCGGAAAAAGGAAACTACAGGCATGTCAAGAGGGGGTGCAGCTCTATTGCCACTGTGTTAAAGGGCTGTAAGAGAAGAATAATGTAAATGTTTCCAGCTAGTGCTTCTTTCAAGGCTGCCCCAAGTAAGGGACATTTCCACTAGGCTAAAACTCTGGCACATTTGAGTCTGTCCGCTTGGGGACTAGAACTCCCAGTCTCCTGGTGATTGGTCCAAAGTCACCCAGCCAGCTTTCATGCCTAAGGCGTGACTAGAACTCACAATCTCCTAGTAATTGGCCCTAAATCACCCAACCAGTTTCTAAGCCCAAGGCACAACTAGAACTCCCAGCCTCCTGATGTTTGGCCCAAAGTCACCCAGCCGGCTTTCATGCTTAAGGTGGGACTAGAACTCACCATCTCCTGGTGATTGGCCCAAAATCACCCAGCTGGCTTTCATGCTTAAGGCCGGCTTTCACGCCTAAAGCTGTACTAGAACTCCTAGTCTCCTGGTTTCTAGACCAGCCTACTATATCCCATCTGGAGATCTCATAGGCCTAATTTTCACACTCTACTAAACCATAAGCCAATTTATTAAGCCAACTAAGCATGAGGTTCTGAGATTGGCATGCAACCCTGGGGGTGTTTGCTGGCTCTCTCCATCTTTTTTACCTTTATATATTTTTCTATCTTTTTTTTTTTTTTACTTGTAAACCAAGAGTGGGATTCAGCCGGTTCAGCCCGGTTCGGGCGAATTGGATGCTAATTTTAGATCTGGTTCACCGAACCGGTAGTTGCAAGGACTGACTGTCCCCGCCCACTCTGCCCCTCCCCTCCCAGGAGTCTCCACGCGGCCTGTTTTGGATGCCAGGTAAGTGCAGTGCCCGCAGGGAGGCTCGGGAGGGGCGAAAAACAGGCCTCCCAGAAGTTCCGGAAGTCTGGAAACGAACCCGTTTCCGTCCTCTAGAGGGCCTCCGGAGCCCAAGAGAGGCCATTTTCGCCCTCCCAGAGGCTCGAAAAAGGCCTCCAGAGCTTGGGGAGGGCGAAAACGCCCCCGCCCCCCTCCATGGTGCAGGAGGCCGAGTAGGCCACGCCCACCATTGCCACGCCCACCCAGCAGCCAGGCAGAGAACCGGTTGCTAAAATTTTTGAATCTCATCCCTGTTGTAAACCACTCAGAGTCACTTATGTAGTGAGACAGGCTATACGTTTGATCTATCCATTAATGCGCTGGATTCCCACCATACCCCAACTATAGAACAAGCTAATTGTGATGTATGGTAACTTCTAAGTGGGCCACAATCCCGATGTATATTTTCCAAACAATTCTGCCTCTTCAGTGCCTCATGGTATAGGAATCCACTAATTTCCCCCCCAAGGCTACAGTAAGCCAATTTTTTAAAAGTTCCCCTTTCTGCTCCTTCTTTCCGAACATTCCTCTGGCTTCTCTTTCGCTCTTCCCGTCTCTTTTTTAATTTAAAAAGCCATAAAATAGGCTTTTTAATTTACGAGCTTATGCGTTTATGAGCAAGATCAGAAGCTTTGTTTTATTTGGCCTGCTAAAATTTCCAAAGAAATGTTGGGGGGGGGAGGGGAAAGGGGGGGGGGAGAAGGGATGCAGAAAGTATTCCCGGTCATTTTGAATTATTTTTTAGAATTGTAGACGGTAAAGATTAAAAGGACCTTGAGATCCTTTAGTCCAGGGGTCTCCAACCTTGGCAATTTTAAGTCTGGTGGACCTCAACTCCCAGAATTCCTGAGCCAGCATGGCTGCCTTAGGAATTCTGGAAGTTGGTCCATCATGGCTGGCTCAGGAATTCTGGGAGTTGAAATCCATCATGGCTGCCTTAAGAATTCTGGAAGTTGAAGTCCATCATGGCTGCCTTAGGAATTCTGGAAGTTGGTCCATCATGGCTGCCTTAGGAATTCTGGGAGTTGAAATCCATCATGGCTGCCTTAAGAATTCTGGAAGTTGAAGTCCATCATGGCTGCCTTAGGAATTCTGGAAGTTGGTCTATCATGGCTGGCTCAGGAATTCTGGGAGTTGAAATCCATCATGGCTGCCTTAGGAATTCTGAAAGTTGAAGTCCATCATGGCCGGCTCAGGAATTCTGGGAGTTGAAGTCCACAGGTTGTAAAAGGAATGGGCAATTATGGTCCCTTTATGATCTGTGGACTTCAACTCCCAGAATTCCTGAGCCAGCATGGCTGTCTTAGGAATTCTGGGAGTTGAAGTAAATCATGGCTGGCTCAGGAATTCTGGGAGTTGAAGTCCACAAGTCATAAGTCATAAAAGGCCCATCATTCCCCACCCCTGAGGAACATCTTTGACTTGCAGCCAATTTTTGTACAGAAGTAAATTGAGTTCTAGTTTCCAGCTCCAGTTTCTCTTCCATGCTGGCTCAGGAATTCTGGGAGCTGAAGTCCACAAGTGTTAAAGTTGCCAAGGTTGACAAATGCTGATCTCGATTAAGAGATTAAAATCTGAATATCCTCCTGCATCCCAATTGGATCCATCACTAAAACGCTCAATGAGTCTTTTCTCTAATTATCCAGTACAGGTGGTCCTCGCCTTGCAACCATTCGTTTAGTGACCGTTTGAAATTACAATGGGACTGAAAAAAGTGACTCATGATCATTTAGCACACTTACCTTGCAGTATCCCTGTGGTCATATGATTAAAATTCGGGTGATTTGCTTTACAACTACAATGATTAATTTAACAACTGTGGGAAAATGGTCATAAAATGGGGCACAACACACATAACAACTGCCTTGCTAGGGAGTGAAAAGTTTGGCCTCAATTGTGGTTATAAACTGAGGATTATCTGTCTACTGTTAAAAATACTTTTGTTTCTCATTTTTCTTGGATGCGTTTCTCAAGCTTCTGCGTCCAAATTCCTGTTCTGTAAAAGCAACATCCTGAAGTCGATAACCTATTTTATTTTTCCTTTTTGACTTATCCAAGTTATTTGTTTTTAATCTCTTCCTTTCCCATCCTCTCGGTTTCTGCAGGTCTCTTTCAAGGCTGTGATGAAAATGTAATTTTGGAGTGATGCTTTTGCTGCAGGAAGGCATAATGGAGACCTTTAGAAGGAAGTCAAACTTGTTTTAGTTTAAATTGAAATCATTCCAAAATGTATGTTGGATCTCCAAGCTTCTTGGATTAGAGGAACATCTGTGACTTTTAACCAACTTTTCTGTAGAAACAAACTTGAATGACATCCCAGCTCAAGTTTCCCTCCTGTTTTGGTTTTTTCCTTAAAAAAATACATATCTGAACTTCAACTGATGTTGAAATCTTCAAAATTTCTTCCTGGTTTTGCCTGCATCTCTATTCCTTTCTTTTCTCATTCCGGCCACCTTTAAACATCGATGAAAATTTATGTACATGTGATGGTGTTCAAATTGGGTTTTGGTCCGTGGCGCTAATATTCTCTTGGTGTGGTGTGTGTGCTTGTATTTTTGTAGCGATCGGCACTTCTGCAGAAAGATAGGTTTTGCCAACGAAAACGGAAGGAACGATGGTGGAAAAAGAAAGAGGAGGTTGTAAAACATTTCAGAAAGTTGAAGCAGCAAAAAGTTGGAATACGCACCAATTGGAGCTTTGGCTGTCCAAAACATTTTGAATTTCAACTATTCCAATTTTCCTCCCTGGCTTCATCTTGAGTTGAAAAAAACGAGACATTTTGATCATTGATGAAGTGTTTTGGGCTCAAAACTGAGGGGCGAACCGAAGATGCTTTGAGCTGGAAATATTTCCTAAATGATCAAGATGAGTCAAAATGGCGAGTCAGCCATTTTGTGTTCAAAGGGAGACATTTTACAGTCAAGAGAGGTCAGAATAAATGGGTTTTGCACACCGCCGGTGCTGAGTTCTTCTACTCTGTAGGGTTCGAGAGCAATAAAATTAGGGCATAAATTTGGTTTTCAGCGTTTCTGCGGCTTACAAAAAACATCAGTGTCTGCATGATGTGGTCAAAACAGGGTAAGTGAATTTGTGAATTCTGTAGTGTATATAATGACATCATTTATCAAAAACGTCTGTTGGGATATTTGCGCAAGACATCGTTATGGCTTGTGCTGGACTCTTTATCACATGGTAGGTCTGCATTAAACCAGGTTCCAAGCCTGTGTAAACCTGGTCTAGGCCAGCCCAGAGATCCTAGCTCTCCAGATACTTCTGAACTGGCGCATTGTTCCTCCACTGTGGATTTGTTTGTTGTTTTATATTGCAGTTTTCCACTTGGGCATCACCCTTACTGTAGTTTTAAACCAATGATGAGGAACCATTGGCCTCTTTATGACTTGTGGACTTCAACTCCCAGAATTCCTCTGCTGGCTCAAGAATTCTGGGAGTTGAAGTCCACAAGTCATAAAAAGGCCAATGGTTCCCCACCACTGTTATAAACAAACATCCCTCAACATTGATATTGAATTCTTCATGAGGTGTTTGTCGAGCAGCACACGGAGCACCTTAAATTCCCCACAAGAGCACGACCGAAGCGGGCAAATTGGCAGAGAAGAGATTTATACCACTAAATCTCCCTGGTTCTCCGTTTCCTCCTCAACTCTTAATTTATTATTTATTTATTATGAAATTTATTTGCCGCCTATCTTGGATCAAACGCTAAATGTTCGGGTGTTCCCTCCCCAAAAAAAAAAAATGGCACAAAAACTAGTTGAACTGATGGTTGTTGGAAGAAAAGAGTTATTAATGGCCTTTTTTAGGACAGTATTTCTCGACCTTGGCAAATTGAAGATGGGCGGACTTCAACTCCCAGAATTTCCCAGCCAGCATGTGGGATTCTGAGAGTTGGAGTCCACCCGTTTTCAAGTTGCCAAAGTCAAGAAACACCACTCTAGTGTGTGTGTCTGACAATTTTTCAACCTCTATCCCATTTCATCTCTCCATTTTCTTCATCTTTTGTTTCTTCACTCTTTTTCCTTATTTAAATTTCATCTCTCCCTTTCCTTTTGTCAGTACGTTTTCCTTATTTTTGTTATTTAAATTTCATCTCTCCCATTTTCTTCACCTATCCTATCTTCAGTCCAACGTTTTCCTTATTTTTGTTATTTAAATTTCATCTCTCCATTTTCTTTACCTTTCCTTTCTTCAGTCCAACGTTTTCCTTATTTTTGTTATTTAAATTTCATCTTTCCATTTTCTTTACCTTTCCTTTCTTCAGTCCAGCGTTTCCTTTATTTTTGTTATTTAAATTTCATCTTTCCATTTCCTTTATCTTTCCTTTCTTCAGTCCAGCGTTTCCCTTATTTTTGTTATTAAATTTCATCTCTCCATTTCCTTTATCTTTCCTTTCTTCAGTCCAACGTTTTCCTTATTTTTGTTATTTAAATTTCATCTCTCCCATTTCCTTCATCTTTCCTTTCTTCAGTCCAACGTTTTCCTTATTTTTGTTACTTAAAGAGAGCCACATTTGCTGGTCAAAGAACATCTGGAAAAAAAAATGCTGTCCATTTCTCATCCCTGCCAAAATACACGGTCCCATTTTCCCCTTTATTATCTAGGTAATTGAGACCGTGGCAGAGTTAAAATACAACTGTTCAGGGAAGCGATTTCTGGAAAAGATTATACTCAATGGAGTGGCAAAGATTTTTATGGCGTTTCTGTCAGAAGACGACAATCAGGAGGGTTGGAAATACCTTATAAAAGGAAGAAATGCGATATCAGGCAAAATATGAATCCGGATTATTATTTTGCTATTCCGACTTTCCTTCCAGTAGCTCATACAGTATTCGTTTCATTTTCCCTAAGTATCCTCGGAGAGCAGTTCTTTTTTTTTTAAATTAAGATTTGGAAATACTGTATTTTCATTTTGTTTTTAAAAAGTGAGGTGGTGTTGAAATGTCTTTTGAAATAAAATAAAAATAAAAATGTGGACTAGCAATATGAAAAAACGTGTTTGTGTGTGTGGTTTTATTTTTTGTAATTCTCTGTCCAATCTCTTCTTAAAAATCTCCAGTGATGAAGCACCCACAACTTCTGGAGGCAACTTCTGTTCTGCTGGTTTATTGTTCTCACCGTCATGAAATTTCTCCTTAGTTCTAGGTTGCTTCTCTCCTTGATTCGTTATTCATTCATTATTCCTTGTCTGGCCTTCTGCTGCTTTGGAGAATACCTCCTCCTCTTTGTGGCAGCCCCTCAAATACTAGGCGACTGCTATCATGCTAGTCCAATAGTGGGTTTTACTTACCTTCACTACCGGTTCGGAACTGTGAGTTCGCACGCATGCGCGCATACACGCTTTGGCACTTCTGCACATGCGCAGAGCCTTTTGCATATGCGCAGAGCATCCGTGATGACGTCCTGGCGGGTGGGCGGAGCCTCCCGCCACTTGCTCCCGAAGTGGGAGAAACCCATCACTGCCCTAGTCCTTCTTTTCACTAAACTAGACATACCCAGACCAGACATTCACTCCAGTGGTGAAATGTAAAATTTGTTACTACCAGTTCTGTGGGCGTGGCTTGGGGGGAAAATATGACTGAGTGGGCGTGGCCAATTTTTTTTTTTAACTTTTAAAACCATTTTTTCTACAACCTCTTCGGCTGAAGAGGTTGTAAAAAAAAATGCTTTTAAAGCCTCTGACGATCCCAGCTGACTTGCCTGATCGGCAGAGGCTTTTTTTTTTTTAAGCCTCTGATGATCCCAGCTGACTTGCCTGATCGGCAGAGGCTTTTTTTCCTTTTAAAAACATTTTTTCTACAACCTCTTTGGCCGAAGAGGTTGTAAAAAAAATACTTTTAAAAGCTTCTTGACGATCCCAGCTGAGCCGCACGATCAACAGAGGCTTTTTTTTTTTTTTTTTACTTTTAAAAGCATTTTTTCGGCCAAAGAGGTTGTAGAAAAAATGTTTTAAAAATAAAAAAAAAGCCTCTAATGATCGCGGGCTCAACTGGGCAATGGGGGAGGGCAGGAATTTCTGCTTCCGGTTCTCTGAACCACCCGCCTCCATCGCTACCGGTCAATCCGGTCCGAACCGGGAGCATTTCACCCCAGATTCACTCTCTTTTGACTTAACCAGTTTTGCTATCCTTAAACTGCTAAATTATACTCTTGTGATCAGGTTGTGGTCAAAATATGTCAAGATGATGGCCTTTGAAACTCTGTTGTGACCCACATAAAAGTGCAGCCACATTCTTGACTTTTTTCTTACCACACCTGCGGATATGTCTGGTTGCAATGCCACCGAACCAAATGATTTCAATGAATGAAAAGGAAATAGAATAGAAGAATGGATTATTATAATTACAGGAGTGCCAGAAAACATTCTCCTGCCGCCAGAAACCAGGTTCCTATACCTATTCACACACACACACACACTCTTGGTGTAATTACTTAATGCATCCATTTTCTGGATTCACACACTATTTGGGAGTCCTTGAAGTAGTAAGTAGTGAAAGTTGTTCCCACCCCACTCGGCTCCACCCGAAATCAACCAATGTTGCTCTACTGATCAAATTCAGCATCTCGTGTGAATCCTCAGATCCAAATGAAAAATTGAGTATTTATTAAGGAATATAGTCAGGGAAGCAGGACCAGAAAACAGGCACACACCAGAAAAAAAGAAGCATACAATATTGTTTATACGATACAGCGTAGAATAACCAAGCAGGAAGGGACCTTGGAGGTCTTCTAGTCCAAACCCCCTACTCCAGTGATGGCTAACTTTTTTGCTGTCGCGTGCCAAAAGCGGGGGGAGTGGGGGGGATTGTGCGCGCGCATGCCCCCACCCATAATTCAATGTGCTCCATCACCCCATGCATGCACGCATGACCCCCCCGCCCCCTTTTGGCACGCGATGGCATGGTGGGCCCAGTAGGCCCATTTTTTGCCCTCTCCAGGCTCCAGAGGCTTTTAGGAGCCTGGGGAGAGTGAAAATAGCCTTCCCCACCTCCACCCCCCCACCCCCGAGGCCTCCGTAGGCCCGGAAACAGCCCGTTTCCTGACTTCCGGTGGGCCCGGAAGGCCCAAAAATCAGCTGGCAAGTGCACACATGCATGCTGAATTCAGGGGTGGGTTCTAAATTTTTTTACTGCTGGTTGTGTGGGCGTGGCTTATTTTGTGGGTGTGGCTTGGAGGTCATGTGACTAGGTGGGCGTGGCTAGCTGGTCAGAGTCATTTCTGGAAGGTCCTCGCACTTACGACCAGTCCTCGCACTTACGACCCAACTCATTTGTTTGCTTTTAACACTGATCAGCTGTAGGGCGGCCCTTTGAAGCCCCACGGCAAGAGTTTAAACAGTTTTTTTTCCCTCTAGTCATCAGCTGGGACTCAGGAGGCAGCAATAGATTGGGGGGTGGGACCAAATAAAAGGTAAGAATAACGTGGGTGGGGGGGGATGGGAGGGCGGGGGGAGAACCGGTTCGGTGACGTCTTATCGTCACCGCTACCAGCTCGGCCGAACCGGACCAAACCGGGAGGAACCCACCACTGGCTGAACTGAGGTAGGGCAACGCTCGCATGCCCACAGATATGGCTCTGTGTGCCACCTGTAGCACTCGTGCCATAGGTTCGCCATCACGGCCCTACTCGAACAAATGGCTGTCCAATCTCTTCTTCAAGGAATTTCTATGGACACTCTTCTTAAAAACTTCCAATAATGGAACAACTTCTGGAGGCAAGCTGTTCCAGGATTAGTTGGCCTCACTGTTAAGACGTTTCTCCTCGATTCCAGGTTGCTTCTCTCCTTGATTAGCTTCCATCCATTGCTTCTTATCCTGCCTTCAGGTGCTTTGGAGAATAGCTTGACCCCCTCTTCTCTGTGGCAGCCTATGCTAACCTATGTTATGCTAATCTATGCTAAGCGAGTAGAGATCAATGTAACAGCCACCTGTCCACTCCCACAGCATCTTCTTCCTGGGTTTGCCCGCCTGCCTCCTGATCCCACCGCTACCTGTTCAGTCACAAATTCAACTTATGCACTCAAATCTTGAATGACCTGGAGGCTGTTAATAATGACATGTTTGCAGCCCTCAAACCAACTTCAATCGTAGAACATATGGTAGTCCTCGACTTATCATCAGAATTGAGCTCATTTCTGTTACTAAGCAAGATGTGTTTGTTAAGTGAGTTTTGCCCATTTTACGACCTTTCTGGCCATGATTGTTAAGTGAATCACTGCCGTTGTTGAGTGAGTAATGTGGTTCTTACGTGAACCCGGCTTCCCCTTTCTGACTTTGCTTGTCAGAGGTGCCACAAAAGAATAGAATAGAATAGAACAGAACAGAAAATAGAATAGAATAGAACAGAACAGAACAGAAAATAGAATAGAATAGAATAGAACAGAACAGAACAGAAAATAGAATAGAATAGAACAGAACAGAACAGAACAGAACAGAACAGAATAGAATTTTTTATTGGCCAAGTGTGATTGGACACACAAGAAATTTTTCTTTGGTGCATACGCTCTCAGTGTACATAAAAGAAAAGATACATTCGTCAAGGGGATGACATAACCCCAGGACTCTGCAACCGTCGTATATGTAAACCAGTTGCCGAGCATCCAAATTTTGATCACGCAACCATGAGGATGCTGCAATGGTCATAACTCTGAAAAATGGTCACAAGTCATGTTTTTCAGGGACGTCGTAACTTCAATCGCCACTAAACAAATGGTTGCTAAGTCGAAGACTACCTGTACAGTAGTAAGCTTGAACTGACAGATATTTGCTTCTGAGTATAACAGAATAACAGAGTCGGAAAGGACCTTGTAGGCAGTGGTGGGATTCAGCCGGTTCGCACCTATTTGGGAGAACCGGTTGTTAACTTTCTAAGCAGTTTGGAGAACCAGTTGTTGGAAGAAATCTTATTTTGTTCTTTTCCACTTTACAGGGCTAATCCTGTAAGGAAGGCAGGAAGGAAACATTCTGGTGGTGTTTCTATCCTAATCTTTATTGCCCTGCTTACAGAAACTGCCTCTCTGGTTAACCGTTATTACATTGTAACAGCTACAGTGAAGCACCCATCGACGTGAGTGACATTGAGTTGGCCACGCCCACATGGTCACATGACCACCGAGCCACGCCTAGCCATCTGGTCATTAGAGCAGAGAACCGGTTGTTAAATTATTTGAATCCCACGACTGCTTGTAGGTCATCTAGTCCAACCTCCAAGTAGCTTCACTTTATGCATTTTGAAGACAAACAAAATGGACAGAGATGGTCCAGGAAATATTGAGGACATCTATGCTTAAGTGAGAAGACATGAAATGGTACAGAAATCTTTCTCCCTTGCTCCGTCAACTGTTCCTGGAAGGAAAGAGCCATCAGGCAGCTTCGCGTGGAAAAGCACAGAGGGTATACGGGAGGGGCTGGCGGGTGGACCCTGTGATTTCCTCAAAGCTGACGTCCTTTACTTCTGGCGGGAGCTGGTACTTGAACGAACGGAGAAGGTTGGTGAAGAAAACGAAGAGCTCAATTCGGGCCAAGGGCTCCCCCACACACATACGTCGCCCTACGAGAGGAAGAGGAGGAGGAGGAAGCAACAGGCGTTGGTTCAAGGGAGGGTTTGAAAACAAAAGGAAGCACGTTTCAAATGGAATCCAGCTGTACCCAATTATTTACCTTTTTACATAGCAACATAGCGGCCAAGGAATAATGACTATGAATTAAGGATGGCCACGTTAAATGAATCATAGATGGGGGGAGAAAGAGAGAAACTTCTAGAGAAGAATTAGTAACTTACGTCATCCGTCATCTGTCTATCTGTCTGTCTCTCTGTCTATCTATCTATCATTACTGTCATCCATCCATCCATCTCTATTATCTATCTATCTATCTATCTATCTATCTATCTATCTATCTATCATCTATCTATCTACCTACCTATCTATCTATCTATGTATCTATCTATCTATCTATCTATCTATCTATCTATCTATCTATCTATCTATCTATCTATCTATCATCTATCTATCTATCCATCATTACTGTCATCCATCCATCCATCCATCTCTATTATCTATCTATCTATCTATCTATCTATCTATCTATCTATCTATCTATCTATCTATCTATCTATCATTACTGTCATCCATCCATCCATCCATCTCTATTATCTATGTATCTATGTATCTATCTATCTATCTATCTATCTATCTATCTATCTATCTATCTATCTATCTATCTATCTATGTATCTATGTATCTATCTATCTATCTATCTATCTATCTATCTATGTATCTATGTATCTATCTATCTATCTATCTAGCTAGCTAGCTAGCTAGCTATCTGGCTATCATCTAGCTAGCTAGCTATCTGGCTATCATCTATCTATCTATCATTACTGTCATCAATCCATCCATCCAACCAACTACCTACCTACCTACCTACCTATCTTATCTATCTATCATTACTGTCATCCATCCATCCATCTATTCATCCACCCATCCATCCCTCTCTACCTCTATCTCCATCTATTTATTGCCTATAATCCATTTTCTTTCTTTCTTTCTTTCTTTCTTTCTTTCTTTCTTTCTTTCTTTCTTTCTTTCTTTCTTTCTTTCTCTCTCTCTCTCTCTCTCGTTCTTTCTTTCTTTTTCTCTCTCTCTCTTTCTTTCTCTCTCTCCCCCCTCTTTCTTTCTTTCTTTCTTTCTTTCCTTCTTTCTTTCTTTCTCTTTCTCTTTCCCTTTCTCTTCCTTCTTTCTTTTTCTTCTTTCTCACCTACAGAATTTATTTGTAGTCCCTGACTTGCAACCATTCATTTAGTGACCATTCAAAGTTATAATGGCACAGAAAAATGAATGGTTGCAAATCAGAGACTACAAGTCATGTGACTGTTTTTCAGATGACTGTTGCAGCATCTCTATGGTCACATGATTAAAATTCAGACGCTTGGGCAACTGGTTCAAATTTATGACGGTTGTCGTCTCCCGGGTATGTAATCGTCTTTTGTGACTTTCTGATAAGCAAAGTCAATGGAGAAGCCAGATTCACTTAACAACCGGGCTACTAACTTAAACCTGCAGTGATTTACTTAACAACTGTGACAAGAAAAGTCGTAAGATGGGCAAAACTCACTTGTCTTGCTTAACAATAGAAATTTTGGCTTCAGTTTTTCTTTGAAAGTCAAGGACTATCTGTATTTACCATTCTTGGCAACTTTAAGAAGACTTCAAATCCCAGAATTGTCCAGCCAACATGCAGGCTGGGACATTCTGGGAATTGAAGTCCATACTTCTTAAAGTAGCCAAGGTTGAGAAACACTCAGGGGTGGGCTTCAAAAATTTTAGCGAGGGATTCTCTGCCCGGTTGCTGGGTGGGTGTGGTCATGGTGGGCGTGGCCTAGTTGGCCTCCTGCACCATGGCAGGGGGGGTGTTTTTGCCCTCCCCGGGCTCTGGAGGTCTTTCTCGAGCCTCCGGGAGGGTGAAAACGGCCTCCCCAGACTCCGGAGGCCCTCTGCAGGTTGGAAACAGTCCCGTTTCCGGCCTTCCCGAACTTCCGGTAGGCCCGTTTTTCGCCCTCCCCGAGCCTCTGCACGCGCCCTGCACTTAACTGTATCCAAAATGGGCCATGTGGGGATTCCTGGGAGGGATGGGGCAAGGTGGGTGGGGCCAGCCAAGAGTGGGATTCGGGGATTCTCTGAACTGCACAGAATCTTAGCTAGAGGTTCTCCCGAACCCCCGCGAACCCCCAGCAGCCCACCCCTGGAAACACTGCTCTAGGGTTTTCTAAAAGTCCGTTCAGGCTGGGTTCTGGAAAGAAGGACTATAACATTACCTGTTGAGAATGGTAAGTAAGCTTCATTGTTCACAAAATTGCCTTCAGAATCAAGGAAATGCTCCGGATTGAATTTCCAAGGGGTTTCCCAGCACTCTGGGTCATACAGAACAGAATGGGCATTGGGCAGCAGAAGAGTTCCCTTGGAAGTAAAAAACAAAACAAAACAAAGAAAATTATGAGTTCTTGTTTTATAAATTATCTGTGCAACCATCTTGAGAAGGAAGCCAACAATTCTTTCTTCCCAACAGTAAAGAAAGTTGAACTTAAGTATAAAGGCTAGAACAGGTTTTCCCAATCTCTGCAACTTTACCGTGAGTGGACTTCAATTCCCAGAATTCCCTAGACTGGAGATAGATCAGTGGTGGGTTACCCCCGGTTCGGTAGTAAAACTGGTGGGAGGCCCCGCCCACTGCCCCGGATGTCATCATCAGCGATCTGCGCATGCGATCCCGTTGCGAACCGGTAGTAAAGGTAAGTAGAACCCACCCCTGAGATAGATGATGTCATATTCCGCCTCCCTCTGTTGAGAGAGGGCTGTTCAATTTTGACATAGATGGCCTCTTTGACCCCTCTTTCAAACCAGCCGTCCTCTCTGTCCAGAATGTGGATTTTGCTGTCTTTTGAGTGGCCTTTGTCTTTTAAATACAGATGGACTACTGAATCTAGTCCTGATGGGTTTGTTCTCCTATGTTATACCATGCGTTTATGAAGTGGTTGTTTTGTTTCCCCAATATACAGATCTGCACAGGGCTCACTGCATTGTACTGCCTATACCACGTTGCTCAGTTTGTGTCTGGGTGTTTTATCCTTGGGGTAGACAAGTTTCTGCTTTAGTGTATTCTTGGGTTTCAAGTGTGGTGGTGATGCTGTCTAACTCACATTTTTGAATCTGATCAAGAAGTAGGTTGAGGTCTACTTTATCAAATGCCTTACAATTGCCAAGCATCTTTTTGATCATGTGACCACAGAGATGTTGCAAAGGTCTTAAGTCTGAAAAACGGTCGTACGTCACGTTTTTCTGTGCCGCCATAACATTGAATGCTCACTACAAACTTACAAACTGTTGTAATAAATCAAGGACTACCTGTCCTTACACAACACACTGACGCTGTTTACTTTTAACCTATTTCTCTGACTTAGCATTTTGCAAACCCAGCCTCTTTGGCTCATTTGGGATTCCGTCTATTGCAACCATGAAGAAAACAGTTCTTGCATCTCTAAGCTGAATGTCAATTTAGCCCCGTATTTTGCAAGTCCTTAGCTCTTATTATCTTGTGCTAGTAAGTGTCCCACAACAAGCTGTTGTGGATGAGCTGGGGGGAGGGGGGGCGAGAAAGAGAGAGATGTTTACCTTTCCAATTGGGAACCCCTTGATAACAATGTCCTTCAGGCAGGTCCGTAAGGGCCCAGCGATCGTAACGTTGCTGTAACGAACGATTTCATGCAGCACGGCGTTCGTGTAGGGTAATCTGTTCCGATCCTCGTAAGTGATCACTTGAGAAGGCCCCAGAATGGCATCTATTTCATGGTGGATTTTTTCTATAGATAGATACATGACAGCGGGACTGTCAAACTCGCGGCCCGGATGCGTCACGCGCTGGCCACGTCCACGCCCGGTTTAGCAAAAGGGGGGGAAAGTCATGATACGTCACGTGACGACGACGTGACGACGCGAATTTGACAGCCCTGCATTACAGGTTATCTTAATCTTGCCTTTGCCATTTTCTCTCCTGATTCCTGCGAATTGTGATTAATTTCTTTCATTTGGGACACAGTTCATTGTTATTTATATTGCTCCAATGAAGCAACGTGCAGCGCTATCTCAGTACTCGTTGTTACTTCATTCCGGGAAGAACGATAAGTACTAAAAATGTCGAGTACTAACAAAATCACCTGACCTATCATGTGATCCTTTATTCCATCCAGAAGAGGTAGTGGGTCACGAGCAGAGGTGGGTTTCAGCAGGTTCTGAAAGTTCTGGAGAACCGGTAGCGGAAATTTTGAGTAGTTCGGAGAACCGGTAGTAAAAAGTCTGACTGGCCTCACCCCCATCTATTCTCTGCCTCCCAGGTCCCATCTGATCGGGAGGAAATGGGGATTTTGCAGTATCCTTCCCCTGGAGTGGGGAGGGAATGGAGATTTTACAGTATCCTTCCCCTGCCATGCCCACCAAGCCACGCCCACAGAATCGGTTCTAAAAATTCTGACTGGCCCCGCCCCCATATATTCTCTGCCTCCCGAGTCCCAGCTGATCGGGAGGGAATGGGGATTTTGCAGTAACCTTTGCCTGGAGTGGGGTGGGAATGGAGATTTTACAGTATCCTTCCCTGCCATGCCCACCAAGCCACGCCCACCAAGCCATGCCCCACCTACCAAGCCACACCCACAGAACTGGTAGTAAAATTTTTTGAAACCCACTACTGGTCACAAGGCAGCCAACATCGACAAATACTACCTTGCATGTTGAGTACCAGGAAAAACAACAAGTATCGGGACATGATTTTAGCTTCAAAATGTGTTGAGGACAGCTGGTCCTCAGCTTACCACAGTTCATTTAGTGACCGTTCAAAGTTACAACGGCCCTGAAAAAAGTGACTTAGGAACATTTTTCACACTTACGACCATTGCAGCATCCTCATGGACACATGATCAAAATTCAGATGCTTGGCCACGGATTCATATTTATGACAGTCGCAGTGTCCCCGGGGGGTCATGTGATCCCCTTTTGCGACCTTCTGACAAGCAAAGTCAGTGGGGAAGCCAGATTCACTTAACAACCATGTCACTAGTTTAACAACTGCAGTGATTCGCTTAACAACAGCGGCGAGGAAGGTCATACAATGGGGCAAAACTCACTTAACAACTGTCTTGCCTAGCAACAGAAATTTGGGGCTCCATTATGGTTGTAACTCAAGGACTACCTTTATATAAAGTCATCCGATATACTGGAGTAGTGAAACACGCTCATCCATTAAAATTCATGACGATCACACGATGTGTGATTTCACTTGCTAAATCTTCATCAAATCTTTACCAAAGCTGGTTAAGGGTGTTGGGTGAAGACCATTGGGTCTTCAGTTTGCAAGACATTTGTGATTCCACAATAACATCTAATTTTTCTTGATTAGCCTGGTGTCAACTCGCAAAGCATCCCTGGCCTGCTCTCGAGTTGCCATAAACAAGAGGGGATGGGAAACCAACGAAACAGCACAGCAGCTAGATGAACATTCCAGACTTATCTCTCTCAAGGCTGTATCCCAAGGTTACCCACAGCGGCCAGAGGGGAGTGGTCTCTACAACCCAGGAAATTGCTCCATTGGTGAATGTGATTGATGACACACCCTGGGGGGGAGGGGGGAAATAGGGTCATGATTGGGGTGTAAATTATGTAGGGTCAGAGCTGGCTTCACTTGGGAACGTGCTGACATGAAGCTCCTAATAAATAACTGGATTTCTTTTGAGGCTTGGCTCGAGGCTCATGATTTAATTAGGGCATCCGTGGGAACCCTGATACCTGGATATTTTTGAACAGAAGAGAGGAGAGGAGAGGAAAGGAGAGGAGAGGAGAGGAGAAGAGAAGAGAAGAGAAGAGAAGAGAAGAGAAGAGAAGAGAAGAGAAGAGAAGTTAGAATGGAAGGGAAGGGAAGGGAAGGGAAGGGAAGGGAAGGGAAGGGAAGGGAAGAGAAGAGAAGAGAAGAGAAGAGAAGAGAAGAGAAGAGAAGAGAAGAGAAGAGAAGAGAAGTTAGAATGGAAGGGAAGGGAAGGGAAGGGAAGGGAAGGGAAGGGAAGGGAAGGGAAGGGAAGAGAAGAGAAGAGAAGAGAAGAGAAGAGAAGAGAAGAGAAGAGAAGAGAAGAGAAGTTAGAATGGAACAGAACGGAAGGGAAGGGAAGGGAAGGGAAGGGAAGGGAAGGGAAGAGAAGGGAAGAGAAGAGAAGAGAAGGGAAGAGAAGAGAAGAGAAGAGAAGAGAAGTTAGAATGGAACGGAAGGGAAGGGAAGGGAAGGGAAGGGAAGAGAAGAGAAGAGAAGAGAAAAGAAGAGAAGAGAAGAGAAGAGAAGAGAAGAGAAGAGAAGAGAAGAGAAGAGAAGAGAAGAGAAGTTAGAATGGAAGGGAAGGGAAGGGAAGGGAAGGGAAGGGAAGGGAAGGGAAGAGAAGAGAAGAGAAGAGAAGAGAAGAGAAGAGAAGTTAGAATGGAACAGAACGGAAGGGAAGGGAAGGGAAGGGAAGGGAAGGGAAGGGAAGAGAAGAGAAGAGAAGAGAAGAGAAGAGAAGAGAAGAGAAGAGAAGAGAAGAGAAGAGAAGAGAAGAGAAGAGAAGAGAAGTGAAGAGAAGAGAAGAGAAGTTAGAATGGAACGGAAGGGAAGGGAAGGGAAGGGAAGGGAAGGGAAGGGAAGAGAAGAGAAGAGAAGAGAAGAGAAGAGAAGAGAAGAGAAGAGAAGAGAAGAGAAGTTAGAATGGAACAGAACGGAAGGGAAGGGAAGGGAAGGGAAGGGAAGGGAAGGGAAGAGAAGAGAAGAGAAGAGAAGAGAAGAGAAGAGAAGAGAAGAGAAGAGAAGAGAAGAGAAGAGAAGAGAAGAGAAGAGACCTTGGAGGTCTTCCAATCCAACCTCTGCCCAAGGCAAGAGATCTTATTGCAACCTTGACAAATGGTTGTCCATCTTTTCATGAAGAACTTCCAATGATGGAGCAACTTCAACTCCTGGAGGCAAACTGTTCCATTGACTAATTGTTCTCAGCCAATTTCTCCTTAATTCGAGGTTGGAGCTCTCCTTAATGAGCTTCCACCCATTGCCTCTTGTCCTACCTTTGCATCGTCATGACCAGAATTGGATGCAGTATCCATACTACAGAGTGGGGCCTCTCTAGTGCAGCCTAAAGCAGCACTAACAGTTCGTGTGATCTTGATAGAACTTGACCAGATACAGGCAATCCTCAGCTTAACGACCACAATTGGGCCCCAACATTTCTGTTGTTACGTGAGACCTTTGTTAAGTGAGCTTTGCCCCACTCTACGACCTTTCGTGCCACGGTTGTTAAGGGGATCACTGCCGTTGATAAGTTAGTAACCTGGTTGTTAAGTGAATCTGGCTTCCCCGTTGACTTTGAGTGTCGGAAGGTCGCAACAGGGGATCCCGTGGCCCCCCAGGGGACACTGCGACCGTCATAAATATGAATCAGTTGCCAAGCATCTGAATTTTGATCGTATGACCGTGGGGATGCTGCAACGGTCGTAAGTGTGAAAAACGGTCCTAAGTCACTTTTTTCAGGGCCATTGTAACTGTTCTGACCCAGCCTTTGCAAGCAATGAGAAACCACTTACTCATGAGTAAAACAAACCCCTTTTTTCCTTAAAACAGGGCCCGGACAGTCTCTGTTCACACGAAAACTCAGGATAAAAAAGGTCTTCAATGATTAAGCCAACCAGAAACAGTCTCTGTTCACACCGGCTGAGGCAAATGTACTACCTATTGTTTCCCCACAGGGGAAACCTGTCCGTCGGCACATCAGATATGGAGCGATTAGTCCCGACAAACCTGGTTCTGGCAAAGGAATCAACATGATTGATGTACTTGCTTGCGACAACCGGCCACTCCCCAAACCTACTATTTATTTCCCAGCCAGGGAGGGGCTGGCTAGCGTCTACGAGTTCTTTTCCCCGAGAGCCGGCTTATT